>NW_013541477.1:0-93618 GCF_000499545.2 Eimeria tenella
CAGCAAATGCAGCAGCAAGAGAAGCAGTCATGTGCTGCTAGGCAGCCCCACAGCCAGGGAGACACATGCAGTGGCGGCAGCACCCGAACCAAGAGAAGTCACCAGCAGCAACAGCAGCAGCAGCAATTGCAGCGGCAGCAGCAGCAGCAACAGCAGCAGCAGTGAAACTGAAGACCAAGAGATGCAGGCATACAGACACAGACAGCAGCTTCGTACGCAGAAGGCGTCGCCGACTTGCTGCAGCTGTGCTGCTTTGCAGCCGCGCCAAGCAGCAGCAGCAGCCACTGCAAACGATAGCAACAGCAGCAGCTTCTGCAAATAATGGCAGCAGGAGCAGCAGCAGCAGCAAAAAGGCCACTACTAAGACTCTCTGAAACGTACCATCACGCATGCTGGAGGTGGCGCGGCACCGTAGCCGAGAGCCGTAGCAGCAAGTGCGGCACCTCTAAAGCACAGTAGCAGCAGCAGCAGCAGCAGCAGCAGTAGCAGCAAGAGCAGAAGCAGCAGCAGCAGAAGCAACAGTGCAACTCCTGCCTCCGCTAAGCCCTGCCTCTCTGATCCCCATTGGGTGCCGTTCAGGGTCAGGGGGGCCCCCCAGAGGGCCCCCAGCACACTTGAGCTCAGTCTGCCCCTCTCAGCTGCTGCTGCTGCAGCAGCAGCAGCTGCTGCTGCCACTGCTGCTTACTTGGCGTTGAATTGGGGCTGCATGCGCAGCAGCAGGTGAGCCCACAGAGACTGCAGCAACAGCGCTGCCTGGCAAGCTCCCTTCAAAGGATCCGAAACTGTGAAGCCGGTGCTGCTGCTGCTGCTGCTGCTGCTCTTGCTGCTGCTGCTGGTGAAAGGGTGGAACAGGACTGCGCAGTGCAGCGCAGCACGAGGCATCTCATCGGGGCCCATCAAGGCCCCCAAAGCTTTGCGTCTTTGGTCTTTGTGGGGCCCACTTGAAGCAGCGTCGCAGCAGCAGCTGCTGCTGCTGCTGCTTGCGAGCTGCTGCTGCTGCTGCTGCTGCTGCGGCTGCTGCAGCATGCGCTGCAAATCAGCGGCAAATATTATGGAGAGCTCCAGACAAAGAGACAAGGCGATCTGTGCTGCACACAGCGCAGCAGCAGACTCTGAAGGATCGAGATGCTGCTGCTGCTGCCGATGCTCCTGCTGTTGCTGCTGCTTCTGCTGGCCCTGCTGCTGCTGCTGCTGCCTCTGTTGGTCCTGCTGCGGCTGCTGCTGCTGCTTCTGCTCCTCAAGCTGCAGCAGATTGCACTGCGTTTGCGATGAAGTCGCTCGGGAGTCGGGTCCTAAGAGGGTCAGGTGCCACGGGGGTTGCTGCTGGTGCCGCTGCTGCTGCTGCTGCTGCTGCTGCTCCACGTTTTGCTGCTGCTCTGACACGCCAAGCTGAGCCAGCTGCAGAGTGCAGCTGCTGCTGCTGCTGCTACTGCTGCTGCTGCTGCTGCTGCTATTTTCTCCCAGCAGCCGATAGAAGGCAGCAGGGAAGACAGGCTGTGCTGCGCTGAAGAGCGCGCTGCCTCGGTCCTTGGCCTCTGCTGCTACTGCAGCAGCAGCAGCAGCAGCAGCACTTGCCACTACAGCAGGAGCAGCAGAAGTAGCATCAGCCGACGCAGTAGGAGAAGCAGCAGCAGCAGCAGCAGCGGGATGCGCCGCATCTGCTGCAGCAGCCCACGGAGACTGCAGCAAACGGCCAAACACGCGGAGCCTTGCGAGGCTCTTGAGAATTTGAGTTAGCTGCTGCCCATTTATTATTTGCTGCTGCTGCTGCTGCAGCTCTTGCAGCTGCCGCTGCTGCTTCTCTTGACGTTGCTGCTCTTGCTGCTGCTGCTGCTGCTGCTGCGCAGCTGCAGCGCGAATGCCTCCATTGTGCTCTCTCAACAAGACCAGAAGGCGCAGCAGCAAGTGGCGGCACAGCAGCAAATCGCGCCTTTCTCTGCTGCTGCTTCCGCTGCTACTGCTGCTGCTGCACCTGCTGCTGCTGCTGCTGCTGCTGCTGACAAGAAAATATCCCAGTGCGACCAGCTGCTGCGCCGTCATTTGGCTGACTGGGGAAGAGCGCAGAGAGGCAGCAGCAGATCGCAGCAGCTGGCGAGCTGCTATCCCTGCTGCTGCTGCTGCTGCTGTTGTTGCTGCGCTTTCTCCCGCTGCTGCTGCTTCTCCTGCTGCTGTTTCTGCTGTTGCTCCTCCAGCTGCTGCTTCCACCTCCAATGCTGCTGAACGCTCGCTCGGCACTTGGGGCCGTTGACGTAGAAGAGAACTGCTTTTGCTGCTGCTGCTGCTGCTGCAGCTGCTGCCGTTTGCAGGTTCACTCTGCGCAGCCGTGGACTGAAGCCAGCATTGTTGCTGCTGCTGCTGCAGGGTAGCCTGCTGGTGCTGCTGCCGTTGCTGCTGCTGCTGCTGCTCGGTAGCGCGCTGCTGCTGCTGCTGCTGTTTTTCGGCGTGCTTTTGGTCAGTTTGGCGCAGCACTGCAGCAGCAGAATTGTAGGAGCTCAGCAGTAGCAGGGGCTGCTGCTGCTGGCCCAAGACAAGATTTTCCGTTTTTCTCCAGCGCTGCAGCTGCTGCTGCTCCGCTGCTGCTGCTGCTCGCTTCCCAACAGCAAGCAGCAAATGCGGCTGCTGCCTCAGCTCATGGAACAGCGGCAGAAGCACAACTGAAGATTGTGCGCCATCTGGGGCCTCCGTTGCTGCTGTTGCTGCTGCTGCTGTTGCTCCTGCTGCCTCTGTTGTTGCTGCTTCTGCTGTTGTTGCAGCTACTCCTCCATCGCTGCGGCTTCCAGCTGCTTCGCCAGGTGCCGGTCTGCTGCTCTGAAGAGACAATGCAGCAGCAGCAACAGACAGGGAGGCCAAGCGGCGTGAGCGCAAGCTACCCCAGGGGACAGCAGCAACAGCAGCAGAAGCAGCAGCAGCAGAACTTGCTGAATGGCAGCGTGCTGCTGGTGCTGCTGCTGCCGCGGCACGCTGAGAAGCTCTTATGTGGCAGCACACTTCTCCAAAGTTCCGCATTGGGCCTCCTCTCCCCTAGCAGCAGCAGCAGCAGCAGCAGCAAAAGCAGCGGGTGCCTATTCAATGCATGTAACCGCCGTAAGAGGCCAACAGCTGCAGCTGTGAGCCTCCCTGGGACACATGACAAGCTGTAACCATGCCGAAACACCTGCTGCTGCTGCTGCTGTTGCTGCTGCCGCTGCAGCTGTTGCTGCTGCTGCTTCTGCTGTTGCTGCTGCTTCCAGCTTTTAGCTGCAACACTGGCGCCTTTCCTAAATTTGGATGACTATTTTCAACCAAATAAATTATTTATAAGCCGCTCAAATTACTTGAAGTGACCCAAATGTGAACGCCGAGCGCTTTGGGGCCCCTGGGGGGTCTGCCGAGCACCCGGGGGGCGCCTTGAGTCTTCCCTTTGGGTTTTATTGACTCTTATTTGAATTTTTTTGATTTATACTTTTCAATTTTTGAATCTTTTGTTGAATTTCATCCCAAGTAATGGCATTTTGTCCAACCAGGGCTGCCGGGGGCCCCGGGGGGCCCCTGTCGATGCTGTCGTGGGGCTGCGAGGCCCGGGGGCCCACAGCAGCAGCAGCAGCAGCAGCAGCAGCACAGCATTAAAACTGCAAATCTAGCCTTTTTCTTCTTCATGCCGCAGCGCGCAAGCTGCCAGGATCTGCCGCTGCAGCTGAGGCTACTACTGCCCTCGTCTTGTGCCCAGCCTTCGGAGCGCCAAACCCTAAACCCTAAACCCTAAACCCTAAACCCTCGCAGACCATCCTGTAATTTTTTTCCAGCAGTGTTGCGCTGCTGCTTTGAAGAGGAGAGAGCCAAGACCTGCAAGCCGAGGAAGCCCGAAAGAAGCAAAAGAGAAGAATCAAGGCAGCAAATAAATAAATTAATTAATTGATTTCAAATAATTAAAAATCATTGTAAATGATGAGTAATTTACAAAAAATGAATAAATAATATTTAAAAGAAGCAGCAGCAGCGAGAAGGAGAAGAAGGCGGGTCCGAAGAGCCGCTCCTGCGGAAAAGAAAAGCTGCTGCTGCATTTGCTGCTGCTGCAGTTGCTGCTGCTGCAGTTGCTGCTGCTGCAGTAGTTGCTGCTGCTGTTCCTGCTGCTGCTGCTTCTGCTGCTCTTTGCTAGCGGCTGCAGCCATGAGTCGGCCGGAGCACCTTCTCCCCGCGGACGTTGTGAGCCAAACCCCAAACCCTAAACCCTAAAACCTTTTCTGGGGTTTCTGTGCAAGTTGCTGCGCTCAGCTCTTGCTTGCTGCTGCCCCCTGCTGCTGCGCGTCTGCGCTGTTTAATGAGTTGGATATTCGCTGCTAGTTTAATTAAATTGAATTTATTTTTTATTTTTATTTTTGTTTTTATTTTTAAATTTATTTTTGTTTTGCAGTATTATGGAAAAGAGGAGACGCAGCGCTACGCCCGCAGCTCCCGCATGCATGCAGTGCAGCGGCAGCTGGCAGAAAGGGCTCTGGAAATGCTGCTGCTGCCGGAGAACGAGGTATGCTGCTGCTGCTGCTGCTGCTGTGTCTGCAGCTGCTGCTGTTGCTGCTGCTGCTGCTGTACCTACACTTTTTGCTGCTGCTGCTTTATTTACACCTGCTTCTGCTACTGATGGACTTTCTTCTGATGCTGCTGCTGATGGGCTTACGCCTGTGGCTGCTGCTGCTGCTGCTGCTGTACGTGGATCTCTTTCTGCTGCTGCTGCTGCTGCTTCTGCACGTGTTGCCGCTGCTGCTGCTGCTGTACCTACAGCTGCCGTATTTGCTGCTGCTGCTTTGCCGACACTCGCAGCTGCTGCTACTTTTGCTGCTGCTGATGCTGGTGTTATTGCTGCTGTGTTTCCTGCTGGCATTATGGTTCGCGAGCTGCTGCTGTTGCTGCTACTACTGCAACTGCTGCCGCGTTGGCTGTTGCTACTTCTTGTGCGTCTGCTGCTGTTGCTGTTGCACTTACGGCTGCTTCTGCATTTGCTGCTGCTGCTGCTGCTGCTGCTGCTGCAGAGCTGCCTTGTCTTAGACCTGGGATTTGGCTGCGGCATGAGCGGCTCTGCTGTTTCTGAGAAGGGCCATTTCGTAGTTGGACTTGACATCTCAAGACACATGCTAGGTAGCTGCTGCTGCTGCTGCTGTGCTGCTGCTGCTGTGCTGCTGCTGCTGCGGCTGTGCTGCTGCCTCGGATGCAGCTGTGGGTATAGCTGCTGCTACCACGGTCAGTTCGGCTGTGGTTGCTCTGGCTGCTTATTCTGCTGCTGCCGCCGCTGCTAGTGCTGCAGCTTGCAGCACTGTTGCTGCTGCTGTTGCTGCTGCTCATGTTTGCTGGCCGTGTAGCCTGAGTTGCTGCTGCTTCTGCTAAACAGTGCCACCTAGAGTAGGTGCTGCAGCACACAGGAGTGAGGCGGCTGCAGCAGCAAAAGGAGAGCAGCAGCAGCTAAGACTTAAACGCACAGCAGCAGCATTAGCAACATTAGTTTGAATCGGAGTTGAGGCAGCAAATCAAACCTACGGACACACAGCAGCAGCAGCAGCAGCAAAAGCGACGCATCTGCGGTGCTGCTGCTGTGGCTGCAGAGGAAGCCAGAGAATTGGAAAACCTGGAAACTGCAGATGCTCTGCTAGCGGACTTGGGAAAACGTAAACCCTAAACCCTAAACCCTAAACCCTAAGGCTTACAGCCAAGACCTGCATGCAGGCTGCTGTATGCGGCATCGAGCTCAGGCGCAAGTCTGGGCGTGCGAGCCGCCCAAGAATTAGAGTTTACGTGAAGCTCTAGGGTTTAGGATTTAGGGTTTAGGGTTTAGGGTTTAGGGTTTAGGGTTTGTGCGCGTTGGGCTTGCAGCCTTCTACTTTAGGCCAGGCACGTTCGACGGGGCCATTTCTATCAGTGCCATTCAGTGGCTTTGTTCAGACATTAAGTCTGATATAGCCGACGCTCTACGTACACCCGAAAACACAGCAGCAGCAGCAGCAGCAGCGGGAGCAGCAGGGGGGAGCAGCGGCGGGGAAGAGGACATGGACGAGGATGAGGCTTCGGACCAGCAGCAGCTGCTGCTGCAGCAGCAGCAGCGGCAGCGCAGGCCTGCACTCCCTGCTTCTGCCTACAGACGCCAAACTTGCTTCTTTGAACATCTCGCGAGAGCTCTGAAGCCCGGAGCCCGAGCAGTACGTACACCCCAGCGGTGGCCCGCAGCCTCGCTGTCCCCTAGGTTTTACTAGCTAGGGTTTAGGGTTTAGGGTTTAGGGTTTGGAGGCCGTGAGTTGAGGGTGGCTGCGGAGCCGCTCGCAGCAGCTCTTTTGTTTTATTTTTCATTTTTTTTCAATTGGCATCGAAGCAGTGAAAATGAGAAGTAAAAGTTGTTTAGTGAATGAGGTGTACGTACACCTCCAGCAGCGTGTGGCTGTGGCTGAGGTGTACGTACACCCGGGCTGCGCTTCTGCGCTTTGCCTCATACTTGGGACTGTGGGGCAATTTCCTAGAGAGGAGTGCAGTCTGGTGCCGTGCTGCTGCTGTTGCTGCAGCTGCTGTGGCTGCTTCTATGGCTGATGGTGCGGTTGCTGCCGCTGCTGCTGCTGCTGCTGCTGCTGCAGGCCTTACAGTTTTACCCAGACAGCGCGGAGCAGCTCGAAAGCCTGACTTCTGCTGCGCTGCGCAGCGGCTTCGAGGGTGGCCTTGTAGTTGACTTTCCCAATTCAACCAGAGCCAAAAAGTGAGCTGCTGCTGCTATTGCTGCTGCTGCTGCTGCTGCTGCAGTGGATATGTGTTTTTGGTGGTTCACACTTTGCAGCGGTAGCTGCTGCTGCCTTTCCGTTTCTACTGCTGCTGCGTCTGCGGAAGCGTGAACGTCAGCTGATGCTTCCTGCTGCTGCGCCGCCTCTACTGCCACCCTTGCTGCTGGTTCTGCTGCTACCGCTTCAGCTGCTGCTGCTGCTGCTGCTGCTGTTTCTGCGCAGGTACTTCTTATGTTTGTGGCTGCCAGGAGGCCACGCGCGGAAGCTGCAGCAGCTGCCGAAAGCCCTGGGCACTTCTGCGATTATCAACGAAGGAAGAGAGTGAGAAGCCATGGGTTTAGGTTCAGGTTTAGGTTCGGGTCTAGGGTTTGGGGCCTATTGTTTAGGGTGTGGGGATTGGGGTTTGGATTCAGCTATGATTTTCCCCATATGGTTGAGAGCTGATACCTGGCGCCTCTAGCGGAGGCTCTGCGCCTCGAGGCCAGACTGCAGGGTTTAGAGTTGGTTTAGAGTTTAGGGTTTAGGGTTTAGGGTTTTAGGGTTTAGGGTTTAGGGTTTTGGTGATACTTATCAGACGGCCTCTAGTGTCTGGGCGAAGAGCGAAGAAACAAATTTCTAAGAAGGAATGGATCGCCAAGAAGAAAGAGAAGCAAAGCATGAAGGTTTGGATCCACCCGAAGTGCTGCTGCTGCTGCTGCTGCTGCTGCCGGTCTCTTTTTTGCTGCTTCTGCTGCTGCTGGGTCTCTCTGCTAATGCTGCTGTTGCGCGTCTTGCTGCTGCTACTTCTTTTGATTCTACCTCTGTTGTTGCATCTGCGTCCGCTGCTTCTGATTCTGCCGCTGCTTCCTATCCTACAGCTGCTTCTTATTCTACTGCTGCTGCCGATTCTGCTACTGTTTTCGATTCTGTTGCTGCTGCTGCTGCTGCTGTTGGCGTTGCACAACCCGCTGTTGCCGCGGCTATCGCACTTAGCAGCAAAAGCGAAGACAAGGGAACTCGCAGCCTACGCCCCCTGCTGCTAGTGCAGCTGCTGCAGCTGCTGCTGCTGCTACTGCAGCTGCTTGTTTAGGTGCTGCTGCAGCCGCATTTGCTGCAGCGCCGACGCTTGGGTGCTGCGTTTGCTGCTGGCTGATGCAGGGAAAGAAAGTTCGGCCAGACTCGAAGTACTCGGGAAGAAAAAGAAAAGACAAATTTTGAGTTTTTGGCTGCGCCGACTTCGAGGTGTATGTACACCTGGGCGCCTGCGCCGGCTTTCCGGTGTATGTACACCTCGGCCGCGCGAAGTCGAAGTGACAATGGCTGGCGGCTGCTGCTGCTGCAGCAGCTGGTGCGTTGTGCTGCGCCGTTTCCGCCAGTAGCGGCACTGGCAGCAGCAGCAGCAGCAGCAGCAGCAGTTGTGCTCGCTCCTAGTGCTTAAGCCAAGAGGCAGAAGGCTTCAAACAGTGAAGTTCTACTTTGGCGGAGGCCTTAGCTTCAGCGGCAGCAGCAACAGCAGCAGCAGCGACAGCTGCTGCAGCAGCAAAGGCAACAGTAGCAACAGCAGCAGCAGCAGCAGCAACAGCCGATAGACAAATTAGACGCATTTGAGCGTCGCTGTGTTGAAGTCAAACCAAGCGCCTCTCAAGAGGCGCTGCTGTCAAAAAGACAAAAATGTTTTTAAGCCAAGGGGACTTCTTTTAATTAATTAATTAAATTAATTAGATTAATCAATTTGTTTATTTGTGGCGTTTAAGCTGCATGAATGCTGCGAATTCGCCCAACAAAAAGACCGCCTTCAATGCCCGTCGCGCTGCTGCTGCTGCGCTGCTGTTGCTTCTGCTGCTCCCCTGGCTGGGGCCTCTGCTGCGAGGCTTGCTGCTGCTGCTGCTGGTGCTGAGTCCTCTGCGCGCTGCTGCTACGGGCGCTCCTCTCCTTGCTGCTCCTGCTGCTGCGCGTCTTGCTGCTGCTGTGGTTCCTGCTGCTGGTCCCGCTGCTGGGCCTGTTGTTCCGGCTGCTGCTGCTGCTGGGTCTGCTCATCCTGCTGCTGCTGCTGCTTCTGGGTCTGCTGGTCCTGCTGCTGCTTCGGCTGCCTTTGGGGCTGCTGCTGCCGCTTAACTAAGAAGTATGAAGAGGCTGCGTCGGTGAAGGCGCTGAGCCGAGAAGCTCTGTAGACATCCCAGGCCTGTGCAGCAGTGTACTGAAGCAGCTGCTGCAGCATCACGTCTTGCTGCTCGCGAGGCGGCAGCCAGCGCTGCTGGCGCTGCAGCCGCTGCTGCTGCTGCTGCGGCGTCAAGTAAAGCTGCACGTCAAACGTGCTGTTGTCTTCTAAGGGCACGTCGACAGGCGGAGCAGCAGCAGGTGCAGCAGGTGCAGCAGAAGTGGCTGCAGGGTGGGCAGCGTCTTGCGGCGGCTGCGTTTTTGCAGCAGCAACTAACGCTGCAGCAGCAGCTGCTGCTGCGGCTGCCGCAACAACTGGCCCTAGCCGTTCATCATAAGGACCAAGGGCAGCAGCTAATAAGTCCGAAGTCGAAAGAGGCAAAGTTACAAACTCTGCTGTTGCTGCAGTGCTGTCTGGCTGTGTATCGTCTGGGGCAGGGGGAAGGTCTGGAGCGAGTTGCTGCTCCTCTCCGGCTGCCGTTGCTGCTGCTGCTGCTGCTGCTGCTGTTGCTGCTGCACTTGCTGCCGCTGAGGCCGCATCTCTTGCAGCCGGCGTGTCTGCTGCTGCACCTTCCGTCAGAGAGACGTCGTAGCCAGGAGCTGCTGTTGAGAGCCCCTGCAGCGACAGGCCTGTGAACAAGACGAGGAGAGTTCGAGCTCTCCGAAGCGACATGTTGCAGACCTAAGTCAGGCGTTTCGAAAAAGAAATAAACTAAAAATAAATTCAACCAGAGGCCGCTGGTCTCTGCTTATAGCTGCACTTAAGAGCAATGCCTAACGAAGCGGTCCACTGGTCAGCTCGCAGGGTCACCTGGGGGAGGCGGGGTTCGCGGAAAAGGGTTCGCCAGTAAAAGACAAGAATAAATCATCGAATTGTCAATCGAACGCGCAAAAGTTTATAATTGCTTCATCATTTGAAGACTGAAACCTCAAAATGGAGGCAGCAAACCCCAGCCGCGTTATAGGCGGAGGGGAAATGCAGCAGCCCTGCGCCGCCAGGTCACCTGCGTCCGCCTGCGCCGAGCGGCTGATAACGCCCAATCTATTTCCAGTTCTCACTTCTAGAAGCACTAATTAGATTAATTTATTATTTATTTCCCATATTTCGTTATTAATTTACATGTTTCAGACTCGAAACGCTTCGCGGGCTCAGCTGCCACGAGCACCCTGGCGCCTCACAACGGAATGCCACAGAGCAGCTCAGGCGCCTCTGCCTCTGCCGCCGTCATTTAATGCCCAGCCTTTTTTTGAAAACTTTTTATTGGTTGTTTTTGTGCTGCTTTTTCTTGCTATTGGGACTCTGTTTCATTCCTAGAAGCTGTCGCGTGTCTGCTGCAAAGTTGTTGCCTCGCAGCCTCATCCCTTTGCGCAGCAGCGCCGAAAAGGGGCGTCTCCCCGCTGCAGTTTCGTTAGTGTGGGGCCAGCACATTTGGCTTGAGCCCCGTAGTCAAAAAGACAAACAGCAGGGACCCAGCAAGGCCCCTGCGCTTCTCCTGCAGCCTCCCTCCACTATCCTAAACGTGTAGTGTAGTGACCGCACGCAGCAGCACAATACTGTGCTGCAGCTGTGCAGCAGCAGTTGTGCCCGCAGCAGCTCATACGCTGCGCGGCACGTGCTGCGGCCGCCACCTTCCCTGTATACAAGCGCCGATCTAGCTAGCTCGCTAGCTTGCTAGCTAGCTAACTTGCTAGCTAGCTAGCTTAAGGGCTATTTGCCCATCACACATCCACAGGAACACTCCACCACGGATGCCGCAACACCTGATCCAGCGGCAGCCGCCTTTCCGGGTCTTCCTGTATGCAGCCCTGCAGCAGCAGCAGCAGCAGAAAGCACAGTTTGTGCTCAATGCAATGAGGCGTGTGCTGCTGCTGTCGCTCTTGTTGCTGCTGCTGCTGCAGGAGCACTGCGCTCAGGACACTGAGGGACTGTTGAGCTTAGCGGACACGGATGAGGTCTAGCAGGGGTTCGGGCCAGTCGGCGCATTCCGGAAAAGCCGAAAAACAGTAATCACCAGCAATGAGGCTCGCGTATCTGCAGCAAGAGAACACGCCTCACACGTGCTGCATGCAGCTGCATGCAGCTCTCAGGAGCCCCCGCGGCAGCGTTTGCTGCTGCTGCTGCTGCGGGCTGTGGGGCCCCACAGAAGCTACGCTAAAATGCTGGTTTGGGGCTTTGGATCTGTGCTCTGCGGGGGCCCTCACTGCTCGTCTTGCTGCGCGTCCGAAGTAGCCCACACTGCCCCGTCTGCCCACGAATAAAACAAAAGCACCCCCAGCATGTAAATGTCTGCTTTCCGCACGTCAAAGAAGACAAAAGACACATCTACGCCGCCCTTGGAGGGGCCCCCGAAGGCCCCGAGGCCCCCCCCTCGCAGCTGCAACGGGGGTGGGGGCCTCCCTGTCAGCAGCAGCGCTTCGCTGATCTGCGAGAAGGGAGAAGTGATGCCTGCGCGCAGCAGCACAGGGAAGCAGCGCAGCAGTTCTTTTGCTGCGGCAGCCCCCAGCAGCAGCGCCAGTTCGCCGCAGGGATAGCGCCGTGGGGATCTCGCGGGCAGCTTTGGCTGCGCGTGAGAATGCCCAAAGAGGTCTGCATGCGCGTTAATAAATGTGTTTTTGATACAAAAAAAAACCACAAAGTGGTGGCTTTTCCATGCATTTTCTGGCGCAGGAGATGCGGGAAACGCCGCTGTTCACAGCAGCTGCTTTGCTTGTCAAACTGCGCATTTGTAGACCTCTAAATTTAAAAGTAAAAAGCAACTTACCCAGAGAACGCAGAATGCGCATGGCTGCCCAGGCCTCAGGGGGCATGTAAGGCCCCTTGGCAATGGTTGGCTCGCAGCTGACGAAGGGCGGCAGCTCTTCATGCGTTGCTGCTGCTGCTGCTGCTGCTGCTGCCTGCGAAGCAGCGCTGCTGGACAGCGACATACTTCCCTGGGACCTGCAGCCTGGCAGCAGCGAGGCGGGGTAGCGAAGATTGGACCAGTTGAAGAGGGGAGTGGCCTTCGCAAAGTCGCACAGCCGGAGCTGCAGCGGGAAGCCCTCTGAATTCCCTCTGCTGCTGCTGCTGTTGCTGCTGCTGCTGCTGCTGCTGTCCACGCAGCCCACGAGCATGGAGTGCACGAGGATGTTCTCTGGGGTGAAGTCAAGGTGCGCGACGCCCGCAGAGTGCAGCGAGTGCAGCAGCAGCACCAAAGACAGCTGCAGCTTCTTCTTAAACCAGGGCTCCATCTGGTGCAGAGAAAGTGCAGCAACGGCAGCAGCAACGGCAGCAGCAGCAGCAATAACAACAGCAGCAGTCACAGTGACACGAAGACACACTGCAGCACCTGCACGAGCACCTTTCAGAGGTCTCCAAGGCAAGGGGATATCTAAGTATAACTATACGCAACTTAAAACAATTCGCATGCAAAGTATCGAGCGAAGCTCGAGAGTATTAGGAGCCCAAAGCTAGGCCGGCTGCTCTCACGCCGCAGCGAATTCTGTGGAAACAGATATGCCTTTGTGTCCGCATTGACTCTTTAAGCTAAGAATTGAAAAATTCCCAATTCAATGTGTAACAAAATTCATATTTAATTTGAAATTGGCCAATTCAAGAGAAGAATCAGCTGCCTTCAAACCCACCAATACTGCACCGCTAATCTCACCTTGCTGAATATCATGCACGGCTTTGCATACGGCACCCAGGATTAAGTAAGCATATAAATACACATATGTATATGTATATATATGTGTATTTATTTATATGCATATATGTATGTATATATATATATATATATGTATATGAATATACCCACTCCCATATATATAATTTATATATATATGTAGTCTACTTTATGTGCAAACATGGGGTATATACGTCTTGCTTAAGGCAAATGTGCCCACTTTTGAAGCAAGCAAGAGCATCCTGGCGCAGAGTACACAAAGAAAAGCTGGGCGGCAGCGGCAGCAGCTGCAACACCGGGGGACGCAGAGTGCCTTAATGTTGTTAATTATCTTTTGCTGCTCCCCTGCTGCTGCGTTTGTGAGACTCACGGGTTTATTGGCCTCTACGAAGTCAAGCAAGTCGGACTGCCCGAAGAGCTGGAAGACGAGAACCACGCGGTCTGTGCGCTGCTTTCTCCTGCTGCCGCCTCCCACTTGCTGCTGCTGCTGCTGCTGCTGCAGCAGCGGAGATCCCTCAGAGCGCCGCTCCAGGGCCTCGCTCTTCTCCTCAAGAGACCCGCTGTCTGTCAGCACGGCCAAAAGAGGGGCAACGCAGTGCGGGTGGTACTCTGAAGAAAAACACGAGAGAAAGCAAAAAGCGAAGACTGTCAAGTTCAATCTCAACTGTTGCTGGTGTTCCCACTGGCAGCAGATGCAGCTTCCTGCAGGAGCAGCAGCAGCAGCCCCTGCGGCTTCTGCAGCATGCGGGCTCTGCAGCAGCAGCAGCCGCACCCGCGGCTCAAGCAGGGGCTGCTTCTTAGCGGATTCTTAGCTGCTTCTTAGCTGCTTCTTAGCTTCTTTTTAGCTGTGTATTTACTGCATCGTAGCTGCTTATTTGCTGCGCCTTAGCTGCTTATTTGCTGCTTCTTAGCTGCTTATTACCTGCTTATTAGCTGTTTCTTAGGCTTAGGGTTTTGCTACCTGCTGCCGCTGGCGATTCTGCGCTGCGCCCACTGTGGGCACTAAAGACAGCTGCCAGTGTCTGTACAGCTCGCCGTCTATGGAAAAGGTGTCCGCTGGCCGCTGCAGCTGCATCAGCAGGTAGCGGCAGGTCTTCCAGGTGAATGGGACACTTGGGACCCTCAGTGACGACGGCAGCCCCAAACTGCTGCTGCTGCTGCTGCTGCTGCTGCTGTTCACTGTTGCGGCTGCTGAGTCGGACACTGTAGAGGGAGCGGTGTGCACATTTGTTGTGGCCGAAGAAGCCAGGGGAGACTGACTCCTCCTGTGGGGCTTCGCATCAAATGAGAAAGAGCTCCTGTTGCTGCACGCGTCCGGCAGTGCAGCAGCACGTGTTTCAGGCCCTGCATCAATAGGGGCAGCTGCAGCAGCAGCTGCTGCTGCTGCCTGCACTGCTGCCTCCTCACGCATGTCCTGGGCCCCCTTTACAGGCAAAAGCGCCTCTTGGGGCCCTTCTAGGCCATTTGGTGTAGCAGTGAATTGTATGGTAGCTTCGCTGTCACCAGGGGGTCTCCAGGGCTGTGGGGAGCCAGGCGTCACTTGACTTAGTTGCTGCTTCTGCTGGTGTTGCTGTTGCTGCTGATCCGTTTGCTGTTGCTGTGTTTGTTTCAGTTGCTGCTGCTGCAATTGCTGCCCGTACGCTTGGTAGCTAGGGTCTTGTCTAAGGGTCTTGCCGAACTGTGCCTCAACACTGAAGCGCGCAGCACTGCTGCTGCTGTTAGCGCTGCCGCTGCTGCTGGCTGCTGCTGCTGCTCTAGGTTCAGCAGCAGCTGCATCTCCAGCAGCAGCGGCAACCCCGTTTTTTTGCCGTTCCGTTAGAAAGGGCCATGCAGCACCCGGGCCTCCACCGGCAGCAGCAACGCCACCAGAAGCACCAGCAGCAACAGCAGCAGCAGTATTTGCTTCTTCGGCCACTGCTGCCGTTTCGTACTCAGAATGTTTGAGCGCTTCAGCAGCGACAGCAGCTATCTGCCTCTGCCTCTCGGCCTCCCTTTCAAGGATCTCCTTCTCTATGGCTTGAGCTGCCCTCCTTGCAGCTTCCTTCTGCTTGTCCTGCAGCACCAGCTGCAAAGCCCGCTGTTGCTGCTCCCTCTCCCTATCCTGCCGCACCTTCTGGAGCTCCTGTTGCTGCTGCTGCAGCTGCTGCCCTTGCCGCTGCAGCTGCTTTTGCTGCTGCAGCACTAGCGTGCTTAACCAGTCGTGTTGCCCGTTTGGCCGCATGACGCTGCTGCCGCTGGACGGTAAAGTAGACTTTGGAGTCGCGTTGCATTGTGGCTGCTCCTGCTGTTTTAACTGTCGCTCGTGCTGCTGCTGCTGCTGCTGCTGCTGTCCTTGCTGAGTACCCTGACCTGTCTGAGCAGGAGCAGTGGAGGCAGCAGCAGCAGAAACATCAGCGAGTGAGTGGCGAAGCACGGGCAAGACAGGGTCCGCGTTCGGCACAGCAGTTGCTGCCGCGTAACTTGCTGCTGTTACATGGGTTGCTGCTGCAGCATTGCCAGCTGCAGCACCGGCCGGGATAAGGGGCATTTCACTTTGCTGCCTGCGGCTGCCTTCTCCGCCTTTTTCAGCGGGATGAGCAAATGCAGAAACAGTTAATGGGGTGGGGGGCTCTGTGTTGGTGCCCTGATGCTTCTGCTGCTGCTGCTGCTGCTGTTGAATGAGCTGCTGCTGCATTAGCTGCGACGCTTCGTCGGGGCGATGGTGCAAGGGCTCGGTGGCAACAGGGGGCTGCGCTGCTTCTCTCAGCCCTTTAGTGGCAGCAACAGCAGCAGCTGCTGCTGCAGGGTCTGAGGCAGTGCCAGAAACATCAGCTGCGGCGCTAAATACTGCAGCGCGAGGCGTTGCCTGCTGCCTTGCTGCCGGCGCCACTGTTCGCGGAGAGCTGCTGCCCCTTTGCTGCTGCGGCCACTCGCCAAAGGAGGGTCCTTGGAGTGCTGCGCTGCTGTTGTCCTGCTGCTGCCACTGCTGCCTCTGTGGCAGCAGCGGCGCCTGAGGGCAAAGGCGTGGATTTGAAGGAAGGCTTGGGAGGGCTGGGCTGATACTAGCAGCTCGTTTTTGAGCAGCAATGAGAGCGGCCTGTGCTGCTGCTGCAGCCCGTGCTGCTCTAAAGCGCGCGGCATTTGCTGCAGGGGATTGCCCAGCGGCGTCTGCAGCAGCAGCAGCTCTCTGCGCTGCGTCTGCTGCTGCTGCTGCCGCGCGTTCAGCGTGCCTCAAGGCGGAAGTGGCGGTGGCAGCTCCATCAACAAGACCCTCGCCTTGGGCGGATGCGGTAGCTGCCTCTGGATTAACAGCAGCTGGTGCCGTTGCTGCTGGTGCTGCTGCTGCTGCATTGTTTTGCTGCTGCAGTGCAGGACTATACGCTGAGGATAGTCTCGTTTGCGTCATCACAGGAGACGCGCCCCTTACTGAAGCGGATGACTGCAATGGCTGCCACTGCTGCTGCTGCTGCTGCTGCTGCTGAGGCGGGACCCTTCTCGGTGATGCGCATCTTGGACTCAGTGCAGTCTGCACATCGCCTAGGCCTGCAAGGACAGAAGCAGAATTTGCAGCCCATAGCTAACGGCTACGGGAACAAAACCTACCTTTCCCAGCAAAACAGCAGCAATGGCTGCTACAGCGATGCAGCAGCAGCAGCAGCAGCAGCAGCAGCAGCACGCCCTGCACGACGGGCAACAGGGCGAGGGGGCTGTCTGCAATGTGCGCTTCCGCTTACGAGGGGTGTCTACAGTTTGCGCATGCAGCGTAGGGGGCCCGTGAGAGGTTTGAGGAGACAGGAGGTCTTGTCCTGGCCGATCCCAAACAATGTCGGGTCCCTGGAAGCCTTGCTGCTGCTGCTGCTGCTGCTGCCGGGACCCACCAGTAGGAAAACGCTGCAAGCCTCCACTGTTACTGTGGAACAGAGCAGCAGGCGCGGACTGCGGCGTGGGCGCTGAAAGGGAAAAGCCGGGGTAAAGTGACTCGCTGGAAGGCAGGGAACTGAAGGCGTAGCGGTGGCATTGCTGCTGTTGCTGCATGCGGTACTGCTGCTCCTTGAGCGGCGGCAGCTGATTCTGCCTTATGTTGAATGGGGATATTGCATCTATTGGGGAATACGCGGGCGTCTTGAGGCTCCCAATTCTTGAAGGGCTGCTGGCGGGAGAATATATGCGCGCATAAAGCGGCTTGGAGCTGCCTGCAGCAGGTGAGATTGATTCTGCTGCTGCTGCTGCTGCTGCTGCTGGCAGTGTTGCTGATGTTGGGGTTGAGGCGGCTCTCGCTGCGGCCGGCGTTGCTGCTCTAGACGCTGGGGTTCTGCTGCCAGTCCTTGTGCCTTCCAGAGGTGTGTGGACAGGTGAGGTGTGCCAGCTACTGAGAGTGCTGCGGCCTGGCTGCTGATGCTGCAGCTGCCGTTGCTGCTGCTGCTGTTGCTGCTGCAGCAGACTGCTGGACCGGGTGAGAATGCCGCTGCTGCGGGGTGTGGGGCTGCTGACCATTCTGGAGTAGGCGAATGCAGGACTTGGCAAATGCACTTGCTGCGGTGCAGCAGGAAGTTGTTGCTGCCCCAACGAGCTGCTGCGGGAAAGAGGCCCAGGCAGGGCTGAGGCGCTGCGCTGCTTCTGCAGTTCTGCAGCAAGCTCTCTTTCCAGCTCAAGGCGCTGCTGCCGCAGCTGCTGCTGCTCAGTCAGCAGCTGCTGCTCGCGCAGTTGCGCAGGCGTGCGCCGCTGCTGCAATTGCTGCACTGGCTGAACTCGCTGCTGCGCACTTGGACGCTCTTGCTGCCGCGGCTGCCGCTGCAACTGCTGCAGCTGCTGCTGTTGCTGCAGCTGCTGCGGTTGCTGCGGCTTCTTTTGTTGCTGCAAATGCTGCTGTTGCTGCAGCTGTTGCTGTTGCTGCAGCTGTTGCTGAGGACGCTGGACTCGAGATGCTGGACTTCGGCTAAGGAGTCCTTGTCTGAGGGACTCAGCGCTGCGGGTGTTGCGGGGAAAGAGAGGAGGCAATTGCTGCTGAAGTGCAATGGGGGACAATAGCCGTGGACTTGCCAGGGGTCTGCCTCCCGTGTTAGCCCGTACGAGCGCCGATTGCTGCTGCTGCCGCTGCTGCTGCTGCACCTGCAGCCGCGATGGAGTCAGTTCCGCGGGAAGAGAGCTGCTGCGCAGCAAAGATGATCCCACAGGAGATACGATGCTTTCTGCTGCTGCGGCAAGTGCTGCCCTCTCGGCTGCCAGCTGTGCTGTAGATGCGCCTGTCTCTGCAGCAATGGCCGCTGCTTCAGCTGCTGCTGCTATCCCTCTTGGCACAGCTTGCTGCTTCTGCAGCAGCTGTAGCCGCGCGCATGCAGCTGTGGCACTTTGAGCAGCTGCTGTTGCCCTGGCAGCAGCAAGCGCTGCGCGTTCTGCAGCAGCTCTGGATGGAGACATGCTAGGGAGGCGCAGCGGCACTCCACTGCTCTGCCGCCGCTGCATCTGCTGCTCCTGCTCCTGTTGCTGCTGCTGCTGCTCCTGCTGCTGGGTTAGGTCTAGAGCAGGGGGAGTCTCTGCCGCAAATGTGATAAGGCTGCCCTGATGGGAGCTCGAGTAGGGCTCTGCTGCATCTACTTGCAGCTGCTGCAGCGGAAGCTGCTGCTGCAGCCGCGGCAAAGTCACCTCCTCTGTGCCTACTGGAGAAGCTCCAGTCACGTTCGGAGATTGCAAGGTGCCACTGAGCGCAGATTTGGCAGAGTAGCTGCCCTGCTGCTGCTGCTGCTGCTGCTGCTCCACGGGGAGCTGCTGCACCACAGGAGAGTGGAGCGCAGGCTGCGGCAAGTGGCTGCTTAAGGACGTCGCAGGCGTTTCTCCTCTTTGCAGCGAATTGAAGGACTGCAAAGGTGGCAGCTGTTGCGGCAGCTGCGGCAGTTGCGGCAGCAACTGCTGTTGTTCCTGCTGCTGCTGCAGCTGCGGCTGCAGAAGGTGCTGCACCGGGGATTGAGGCTGCTGCTGTAGAGAAACCCCGCTGCCCGAGGCACTGGCTTGTGTATAGGGCGGGGTTGCAGGCACAGCAGGAACCGGTGACAGTGCGCGCAGCCCAGGGGAAGTAAGGCTATTCTGCTGCTGCTGCTGCCGCTGCAGTATGCTGCTGTTAAGGCCTCGTGAAGATCCTGAATCGCCGTAAGCATTTGGTTCCAGTTGCGGCAGCGTTGGCTCCAGTGTTGGCAAGCTGAGGTTGAGAGGGGGTGCTGGCGAGACATGCTGCAGCTGCTGGTGCTGCGGCAGTACCACCTGCTGCTGCTGCAGCGGTTGCTGCTGGGGCTGCTGCTGCGGCGACATATATGAGGGCTGCAACGGTGGCAGCTGCAGTGGCGCAGCGGGAGAGGCAGACGCAGCAGAAGGGGAAACGTGGCGGTTTGGTGGGGTATTGCTGTAGCAGGAAGCAGCAGGACTTCTAAGAGCTGATGCTGCTGCCAGACTGTCTGCCTTTGCAGCAACAGCAACAGCAGCAGCAGTGCGGGCCCTTGCTGCTGCTGCTGCAGCCCGAAGCGCTCCCTCAGCAGCTGCTGCAGCGTGCTGGCGCGTTGCTTGTAGAGCCGGGGAGACAGGATAGCTGTTGCGCCGAGGACGTAGCGGCTGCGGATCAGCAGCAGCAGGCGCGGCAGCAACAGTAGGCGAAGCAGCAGAAAACAAGTCTGCTGCTGCTGGACTCCAAGCGCTTGCAACGTCAGCAGCAAATTCCGCCTTTGCGGACGGCAGCGGAGCCCTGACAAGCTGTTGTAAGTATCTGCTGCTGCTGGCACGCCCTGACAAGCTTGTCAGGGCTCCGCTGCCGTCCGCAAATGCGGAATTTGCTGCTGCTGTTGCTGCTGCTGCTTGCGCTGCTGCTGCTGCTTGGGCTGCAGAGGGCGGCTCGGAAAGAGTGCGTCTGACGTTTTGCTCCCACGGCGCAGCTGCAAGGGGACGTGTGTCTGGCCACGCAGCAGCAGCAGGTGCAGCAGCAACAGGTACAGCAGCAGCAGGTGCAGCAGCAGCAGCAGCAGCAGGAGCATCAAAAGGTGCGGCGGTGGAAGAAGGTGGGGCACTCGCAGCAAAGGCAGCCGATGCAGCAGCATGCTCACTAAGAGGAGACAGGAGAGCTGCTGCTGCAGTGCTCCGCGTCCCCTGCGGCAGCGGCGTTGATGGCAAAGAGAAGAACCGCTGCTGGCTTTGTTGCTGCTGCTGCGGAGACACACTTGAAAAAGGAGCAGCAGCTTGGAGTGTACGTACACTCGAGGCGCTTTGGGCGCGGCGTGCTGGCTGCTGCTGCGAAGCTGTGGGAGACAAAGAAACCCCAAAAGCTGCGGTGGACTGAGTTGTTGCTTGGGTGGGCTCTGTGTAGGCAGCAGCAGCAGCAGCAGCAGCCCCTTCGTTTGCTGCTGCAGCTGCTGGCGATGCTGCTGCAACGGCTGGCTGCGGCAGCAGCAGCGGCTGCTGCAGGGCGCCCACTACCGGTGTAGCGTTGCCCTGCTGCCACACAGAAGGCGGCGGAGAATAGTGTGGGGCTGCAGCCACCGGAGAGAATGGCCAGGACTGCCGCCGCAGCCTTACTGCTTCTGCTGCTGCTGCTGCTGCTGTTGCTGCTGCTTCTGCTGCTGCTTCTGCTGCTGTTGCGGCCGTTTCGGGCCCAGCGCTGTTGCTCCTAAGCATCGGCCGATATGAGAAGCACTCGCTGCGCGTCCTCGGCACACGTTCTCGCTGCTGTTGCTGCTGCTGCCAGGGGACATAAGTGGTTGCTTGCTGCTCTGTGGCTGTAGGGAGATACCTCACTGGGGCAACAACTTGCTGCTGCTGCACCTGCTGCTGCACTGGCAGCTGCGGCTGCACAGGAGGCTGCAGCGCCAGCAGCGTAAGCGGCTGCTTCATAGGCGTCTGGGGCTCAGGGGCTTGCAGCTTAGTCGTGGGTAGGGCAGCTGCGACACCAGAAGCTGCAGCAGCAGCAGCAGCTGCTGCTGCTGTTGCTGCTGCTGTTGTCGCAGCCACTGGCTGCAGCACCGGGCCTCCGCTGGGAGCTGACAAAATTGCAGGACTTGTGTGCATACGGACCGGTGCTTGTTGATGCAGCATTACCAATTGCTGCTGCTGCTGCTGCTGCCGCTGCAGCTGAAAGGGATCAGCAATAGTGCGCATGTGCCGAAGCTGTAAAGGAACGTATGGCGTCATAACTGCTGGCGTCTGTTGTAGGTGCTGCGGCTGCTGCTGCTGCGGCTGCTGCTGTGGCTGCTGCAGCTGCTGCTGCTGGGGAACGATGCTGGAATAGACTGTGACGGGCGCAGCGGTGAGGGCTGAGGGTTGGGCAGCTGCTGGCTGCTGAAGCAATCCTGCTTGTGGGTCAATCACCAGGGTCGCCTGCTGCTGCTGCTGCTCCTGCTGCTGAGCCGGCTGCTGCTGCAGCGTGTTCAGAACTATTCCACCGCCAGAGGAGGCCACGATTCGCCGCAGAACAGCAGCAAGATCCGCTTCTCCAGAGGCAAAGGTGTGTACCAGCACATGAGTCTGCACTGCCGGCTGCTGCTGCTGCTGCTGCTGCTGCGTCACGCCTACCTGCACCCAGGCCACTTGCTCCCCAGCTGCAGGTGCTGCTGCGGCAGAGCTGCTGCAGAGTACTTGCGTCGGAGAGACAGTTTGCTGCAGCAGCTGCTGGGGTTGCTCAGCAGGAGCAGCATGATGTGACAGTGTCAGAGCAGCGCTGCATGCTGCAGCAGCAGCAGCAGCAGCTGCTGCTGCTGCTGCTGGTGCTGCTGCAGTACTAGAAGCAGGCTGGGAGATCGCAGTGGCTGCATTTTTTGTGGAAAGTCCCTCCAGCTGCATCTCTATTAGAGTCGATGCTCCAGAAATCGTGCTGCCGCTGCTACTGCAGTTGTGGCTGCAGCAGCAGCAGCAGCAGCGAGAGGTTTGCTGCTGCTGTTGCCGCTGCAGGGGGCTCTGGAACGTAGCTCCATGGGTATTAAGGGGAACGCCACAGGTGTACGTGAGCGGCTGCTACTCCATCAGCTGCTGCGGCAGTTGCTCGTGGAGGTGCTGCTGCTGCTTCTGCTGCAGCGCCCGCCGCACAGCTGCAGCAGATGTTGCCTGCTATGAATTCCAAAGATCACGGAGGTCCTCTCAACGGCCGAGGCTTCTGTTGCGCTGGAGTCCCCGTAAGCAGCATCTTAAACGTCAGTGCGTGCTGCTGCTGCTGCTGCAGCTCCTTGCTGCTGCTGCTAAGGCTATGGTCCTGCTGAACTGCAGCAGCGGCAGCAGCAGCAACAACAGCAGCTGCAACAGCAGCAGCGGAAACAGCAGCAGCGTACCGCCAAACGCCGTATACGGTGAGAGAAAGAGGACAAGACACACAGAAGCGCAGCGCCTTGCAGCTGCTACCGCTGCAGCAGGCAGCAGGCAGCAGCAGCAGCAGCAGTTGCTGCAGCTGGAGCCGTGAACGGGGTCCAAGACAGATCTCCTCCAGCCCAGAGGCGATCCCTGCCCTCCAGCTGGGCCACCGGCCCCTTTGAGAAGATTCTCAAAGTGTAAGGCCCCTTCAAAGGATTTAAAAACTTTCGTTTGCTACAATTGGCGTCAAGGGCTCATTGGGGCATGCGGGAGCGACAGAATGCCACTGCTGCACGGGGAGATCGTGCTCGGGCGAAGACAAGTCGCTGAGCGGCTGGATCGTGTGCATGCATGCATGCAGGCGGGTCAAAAAGCACTTCAAAACTGCTATCAATGCTGCTGCTGCTGCTGCAAAGTCTCCCGTTGGCGAAGAAGAGGCAAAAGCAGCTGGTGGGGCCGTTGCACTGGCCGGCGTGCACTGTGTGGGGCTGCGGCGTGCTCGTTGTCTGCGTGTGTGTCTGCACGCTTTTGTCCCGCAATTACTTCCTCTTTTCTCATTCGATGTATTACGTGAGTTCGAAACAAAAGGAAAGTCGATGTATCCCTAGCTGTCGGCTTCCTTCTGCTTCAAGCAGGCATAGCAGCCATAGTGCCCGTGTGATCGTTTTTTCAAACACCATAGGGTGTTAGAAAAAACGATCTGCGGGCTACGCTGCAGCGATGCTCATGAAGTTCTTTAGCTTTCAAGACTCTCAAAACTACTATTTATGCATTCCTGTATAGCCCGCGGGAAGGCCGGACAGCCGTAGCATCCGTGCGGCGTGCCGACGACAGCACGGAAACCATTAGGTCTTCCGTTATTCGTGTTTGAATGTATTTCAAAAGGTGAAAATGACGAATAGTTCAAGCTGTGCTGCTGTTGGCGCTTGACTGAAGCTTTGATAAGTGGTACTTGGCGCGTCTAAGGTGCCGTGGAAGACATTCGAAGGGATGGATTTGCAACAGGCGGTGCCTGTGCGGCCAGTTCATTAGGGCCTTTCGTCAAGTTAACCGAAAATAACGGCAAATTAATTCCTTTAAACTTATTTAGACGTATGTAAAAGGACCAAGTGCCTCATTAGGGTCGAAGTTCTGCCGCCGAGACGCTCTTTTGTTTGGTTACTTTGTGCCTTCAAAGCATGCAACAGACGTGAAGTGAGCGCCTTCCCACATTTTTGTTTTTCTTTTCTCCAAATGAAGTGTCTCGAAAAGGTTTTGCAGGAGCCTGCAAGCCTTGGCTATGGGTTGGCCTGCATCATTGTATCTGCCAATTAATGCATAGACGCAGCACACAGTAGAGCTGAAAAACTGAATCTTAAGCGCCTTCAACAGAGTTTTGCCATAGCTCCTCCAAGGTCATTCTTATAAGTGTGTCTCTCGTGTCCTACCGACTTAGCACGGCTGACTGTAATTATCTTTGCATCAATGTGACACATAGGCTACTTAAAATTTCAAGCAATATTGTACTTCAGCTTCGTCTTGAGCGAGATTAGCCCAGCTAACACGTTTTTCACACATTTTACAGTTGCCTTCTGTGCGTTCAACAGGCCTCCGCCCTCTCTGGTGATTGACTCACTTGACTCTACTCAATTTTCACGTGAACATGTGAACAGGCACGCAGTGTTGCTCGCGTGTCCGTTTTGCTGCCTCACTAGACTGGCACTGCTCTGATTCCTGCTGCTGTAGGCCGCCAGCTTAAGTGCACGTGCCAATGCAGGACATGTAACTGTAAGCGAAATAGCGACCAGTAGGCTTTGCAGTGCTATGCAGGACATGTGACTGTAGGCGAAGTGGCGACCAGTAGACTTTGCAGTGATTTTGCACCGCAGTGCCTGCCATGCATATGAATCAGTAGCTGCTGGCCGGGGTGCTTAAGCGGGCAACTTATCATGATGAGCAACAGCGTAATAGACGCAAACAAACGCAAACACTGGAAGGACAACAACCCAGAAGGTGAATGAGAGTTGCCCAAGAAGCTGCTGCGCATGGCCTCGGCACTCAGCGTTACTCCGATGCATAACGGTGTGCCAGCTGTACCCACGCACTAGACTGTGCAATCTCCATATGAATCATTTGCCAGTTGCTTCTGTTTCACTAGGTGTTGTACCTTTGCGCGCCTCCACTGCCCTCGCTGCTGTGGGTGTGTAACCTCGCCCTAATCGTTCCTGCTCCCGGCCTGCAACACGGCGCAAGCTGAGCCTTTTTTCATGGATGCAGCAAAGCACACACTAGGCATTTCTTCACAAAATGCCCTCCCTATCATTGGTGCTGCTGCTGCTGGCATTTGTCTTGCAGCTACTGGCAATGATGCTGCTTTTACTGTGTTAGCCGCTGACGTTGTTGTTGTCCCTGCTGTTTAGGGACAAGCACCACTGCTGGTGTTGTTGCTGCCTTATCTAAGCCTCTTACACAATTCTGACGCAGTGAAGCCTCTACCGAATTTTGACTTTTTTTGTTTACCTCCGTAGGAATCTAGGAGACCCAAGCGGCTCAGCAGTACCTTCACCCCAAGGCCGTTCAGCTTGAACTGCCTCGCTGCGCCCAAGAGGTAAACTTGTCTTATGCCAGTAAGTCGCTGCATGCTGTTCTCCCTACGCAGCGAGAGCAGCTTGGGTGCCGTTCCCTTTCATTGTATTTCCTGCAGCGGGAAGCAGAGAGTGGGTGCAAACGCCCAACGGACTCTGCGCTGTGCTGACCGAATCCAGTGTTGTCAGGCACTGTAAGAGAAGCCCACCGTTCCCGAGCTCGGTATATTCAATTTACAGAGTCTTGTTGGCGCGTGCGAAACTTGGCCAGCTGCAATAAGCGTTACACATGCTATGGTAGCCTTGGGGCTACGGCAAAGCGGTGACACAGCAGCAGACCCCTTTGTTCCTACGGCAGTGCAAGCACAGGTGTGGAACAAGCAACGTGAGAGCTGCATGGAGCACTGTTTCCATAGCTCTACCATGTCTGACGGGCAGGAGTGAAAGCAGCAGCTCGAGCAACAGCAAAGGGATATTGACCAACAGGAGGTACAGCAGCAGCAGAAACAGCACGAAAAGTCCAGCCCCACAAAGCAGCTCCGGAAGCTCCATCTAGACCCAGCCCATCCAGGCCGGCGGAAGCCAGGCGTTACTGCCAAGGGGCCAAAGGCGGAGCAGTTCAGCATGCGAGAAAAAGCAGCAGCCACCAACGAGTCAGTGGCCACATCCACAGTCACGACAGCAGCAAGAGAGGCTACCGCAATCCCTTGGGCCGGTGCGTATGCGGCCTGGTCGAAAATACAATTCTGCTTATTCCACGCAGGCCGCTGTGCCCTAGAGCTGCATTTTATTTTCTTTGCTGCAAGAGGCCTCTCCCGGCGTGCGCTGTGCTGTGGAGATGGAAGGCACTCCGGCAAAGTGGACCTGGCCTTCACACCTTAGGATCTCAAGCGCAGCAAATTAACAGGCAGCTGCCGCGGGGAGCTCTGATGTCTCACGGAGAAATCCCAAGCTGGCCGCCATTGTCTATGCAAGCGACTGCTATTTTCTGCTAAGCTTGTCTTCGCCGCTGACGATAAGCGGTATATGTGCCCACTTAATGGTTTTGCTTCTTGGTGTTGCTCCATTCTCTCAAGCTTCGTTCCCTGTTCGTGCCTGCAGTTCTAGGACATTGAGGGCCTACTAAGTTTTGTCCCATTTGCGAAATAATAGCCATGGGTGCAGTGCACTCTGTGCTAAACGGCTTAATAATATTTTCCAAATGCATCAATAGATGGATCAGGGCGCCAGACACAGCGGCAGCGTGACGACTCTTCTGCGGTTACATTGGAACTAAACCGTGTCACTGCGTTTCCCTCGAAACGTGAACATAAATCAATGCGTTCGAAATTAGGAAACAGGTACGTTTTAGTAGACAAAGCATGCATGTTTTCAGTGGCATTGACATGGCTAAGAGGGATCTCCTCCACTGCAGCGCTTGTGCCGCGCAGCAGTACTGGTTTAAATCTTCAGAGCTAGTGTCCGTAAGTCTTCTGTCCATAAGAGCATAGAACATATCAATGAACTTTCACATTCTGCATAATCAAAAAGAGCCACTCCATGATAAGACTAGTCAGCGAACTTACCATGCCTCAAAGGAGGTCACGATGAAATTGTATCCGCCGAGCAACAACAGAGTAAACGCATTGCAAAGTGCGCAGCAGGCGCTCGTGGGAGCTGCGCTTTGACGAGTGGCTGCGCGAGTACACTTCTCTGCCAGCTAAGGCTGGGCAGCTCACGGGAAGAGGAGGCATAAGCCACGAGGTCCCTCAGAGCACTTAACGATCAGCAGCAAAAAGAAAGCCAAAAGCCACGCCAGCGCCAAATGCATGGAAAATTCTCACAATAAATTACAGGTAAGCAGCCTCCGTGAGTAGCCGCATACTTCAAAAACTCTTCCGTGAAGAGATCATGAAAAAAGTGTCCATGAGACTACAACATAAGAGCCCAAGCTGAGCCTACCCAAGCTGAGACTCAAAAGGGTCGCCAATTTCTGTGTGATAAAAGCCAAAAAGGCCACTTAAAAGTCGACCCTTCTGTATTCACTTTCAGCTGCAAGAAGCCGACACTTAGGGAGTACACGTTACATGGTGTAGGCATTTTCACTTTCCTACTAGTCCAGTCTTCTCGCCCAATGGAAGAACAGAGAGTTTCACGAGCGTTTCGATTATTGTTGTTAGTTTCACTTACTGGGTCACTAAAAGTCGAAGTGAAGCACGCAGTGTTTCGATCCACTATTTCGTAAAGGCTGCCCAGTCGCAGAATTAATGCAGTGCATCACTTCAAAGTCCGTCATCCAATCGCCAGGCCTCCCACTGAAGCCCCATGAAGCACTGAGGAGACGTCTTCTTACAAAATAGCTCTCGCTTCAGTTCAACAGTCTCCTGTGGCGAGGGCCGAATGCACTTCTTTAGCAGTTCTACTGCCGTACTTAGCCTCGTCGCAAGTTCCTCGAGAGCCCTCGTTCTCCTATATGGTGAATGGGTATATCCGAAATGCAGCGTTGTTGGTAGCGCAGCGGCAAGCTCAGGCCACCACTGATGCGCAACCATTGCCGGCCCTACAACATGCATGATACTGACAACCGCATCTAACATAAGATACCGGCGCGCCAAAACCATGGCAGCTTGAGAGGCGCCGAGCTTTAGAACAGGTGACTGATGAAAATGAAATAAATGACACACAGCGCGCTCCGCGGCGGCAACAAGCTCGTTTGCATCTCTTTCCGACAGCTCTTCTTTGCCCAAAAGTGAGCGAATCCATCCTAAAACTGCTGAAGCTTGAGAAATCAAATTGCCGCGTGAAAAGGCTTTCTCCGGAGAAAACTGCCTTACCTTAACATCAGGCGCCAGTCTTGGCAGTCTGTAAAATGGATGCGTAACTAAAGACTCGTAAGCGCGGCATGATTTTTGATCGGGTGTTTCAGAAGGTGGACTGCTGCTCTCGGCGTCCTCTGCTTGTGCAGCATCTGCTTGGCCCTCAGATGCAGAAGTGTCGCTAGGCGGCTGCATCGCATGGCTGTTGTCTGAAGTTCCCGGATTTTCCGACGTGGCTGTAGCTTGAGGCTTAGTAGTACCACCAGACGCGAATTTGTCGTTCATCAGCTCTATCTCCAGAAAAATTTCCGTTTTCCGCCTCTTTGGGCAGGCGGGCCTATCGCGTGAACTGCCGGCGTCAAGCTCTTCCAAAGGCCTCTTCTGATTTGAACCCGAAGAAAGCTGAGAAGAATGCACTTGATCTGAGCTCAGTTGAGCTCCGGGAAATACACCAGGCTGCTGGACCTGCAAAACGGCATCTTGAAACAATGGGCCCGCGCCTTCACCAGACTGGGCTACGCTAGGGGCAAAACTTGCTGGATCAACTGGGTACGGATCATGCTCATTCAGTGCCGGAACTGAGCGCGCGTCGTTTGCCCAAGAAACTGCAGCGGGGATGGACACTCCTTTCTCTGCAGTACGTAAGTTGCCTCTCAGAGGAGGTGCAATAGAAGGGCCCAGTGTTTGCCGAGGCGCCGGCCCATGTGACGAAGGGTCTCTTGCCCTCAAAGAAACGGCAGGCCACATCACTTGGCGCTGCTCTCTTTCTTCGTTAGGCCATGGGTGGTTCTGAATAGGGCGTGGAAATCCGCAAAGATGAGAAGTCTCCCCTCCACTTGGATACGTGCCTATCTGGCCCGCACGTAGCGGATGCTGATAGTGGGAGCTGGAATGAGGCTCTCCATTAGGCGGCTGTTGCGCCTGTTGTGGAAATGCTGTATGTGGCAACCGATGCCTTCCTTCTACAAAGGGATGCGGAGCATTCCCCCCACTTGGAACCGTGGTTGCCGCGCCTGTTTGCTGCAGTTCTTGATAGTGGGCAGTGGAATGAGGCGGCTCCAGTGCCTGTGGTGGCAATGCTGTAGCTGGTAAAGGCTGCCTTCCCTCTACAGCTGGAGAACCCTCCCCTCCACTTGAAAATCTGTTTGTCGTGCTCGTTTGCATCAGTGTTTGGTAAAGGAAACTGGAATAACGCTTCGAACGAGGCGGCTGCTCTGCCTGTGCTGGGAGTGCTGTAGGTGATAGCAGCTGGCCTCTTACTTCCGACGAAGGATTGACAGCCTCACTCCCACTTACAAGCGTGTCTGTCGTGCCTGCTTGCTGCAGGTTCTGGTAGTGGGAACAGGATTGAGGCTCTTCAGTAGGAGGCTCCTGTGCCTGTGGTGGCAATGCTACAGGTGGCAACGGCTGCCTTTCTTCTGAAGCGGGAAGCGAAGCCTCACCTCCATTTGGAAGCGTGCTTGCCGTGCCTCCTTGCAGCAGTTGCTGGTAGTGTGAAGTGGAATGAGGGTCTTCCTGAGGCGGCTGCTCTGCCTGTGGTGGCAACGCTGTAGGCGATAACAGCTTCGTTCCCTCTGGAAGTTGTTGAGCACCCTCGTTTCCATTTTTAACCGTGCTTGTTTGGCCCGCATGCAGCTGGTGCTGATAGTGGGAGCTGGAACCAGCCTCTCCATGGTACGGCTGCTGTGCCTGTGGCAGCAGTGCTGTAGGTGGCAGCAGTCTTCCTTCTAAAAGGGCACGAATGGTCCCCCCTCCACTTGAATGCGCGCTTGTGCGGCCAGCCCGCAGCGGATCCTGATAATAAGGACTAGAGGGAGGCTCTCGAGGAGGCGGCTGCTGTGCCTGTGGTGGCATTGTTGTAGGTGGCATCAGCTGCCCTTCCCCTAAATAGGCACGGAAAGCATTCTCCCCACTTGCAGGCATAGGTGTCTGGCCTGTCGGCAGCAGATGCCGATAGTTGGAGCTGAGAGGAGTCTCTGCATGAGGCGGCTGCAGTGCCTGTGGTGGCAATGTGTGTTGTGATGGTAAAACAGCTGGGGAACCCTGCCCTCCACTTGCAAACGTGCTCATCACTCCTGCTTGCAGCATTTGCTGGTAGTGGGGACTGGAATGAGGCATTTCATGCACCCGCTGTACTGTCTGAGGTTGGACATGTGAAGGTGCTTGAAGCATGTTTCTCTCTTCTTCCATTTCCAGGCACCAGTCAAGTATGGCTGAGAGCTCGGGGTCGCCTCCCTCAGATGATCCACTTGCCAATCGTCGTTGTCCATTTTTGCGGCCTCTCGGCCCGAAACATATGCGCCAACAGCCAAGAGTGATGGCCACGACAGCCAGCACGGAGAACAAGATGGGCCACTTGCACTGAGAAGATCTGCGGATCCAGTGCCGAGTGCGCTTAACCACTTCATTGTCTACGTGGTCGCCCGCTGTCCAGTGAAAATGGGACGGCGAAACGTCTACATCATGTCCACCAGAAGGAGAGAAAATGACCAGTGGAAAAGCTGCCTGAGCCATGTTCCCACAAAAGGCATTATGTCGACTTCACCTTAAATTTCCCATATTTCTTCCAAATCAAAACTGAGGGGTGCATGAAAAATAGAGAATCGTCTCTGCCATTACTAGATCGGGCTCGAAGGTCGTGACGTCGTCACGTGCTTGCACAAACAAAGCAGGAAGCCTCTAAATCACACACCTACTATGATGCTAAAAATGAAGGAAATATAACTCCGGTGGTACAAAAGAGAATAGGCACAAATTGGCACTGCAGCAGTATGCACGTCGGACGTGCGTGTGTCAAAACCCACGACAGCGCCTTGCGAAGGCCGGCTTGGCAGGCATCACTGATAAGTGACCAATGGCAATTCTTTTCTGTCATGAAAGTCCTCGAGATACCTTGTTTCTCCACAGATACCCGGGAATAGTGGTAACACTTTGCAGTCCACGGGATCGTGGCCCCTGAAGTAGGCTAGTAATATCGGGCCGCAATGAGCTCTGCTCCCAGGGGTAGCTCCATGTGCAGAAGTGACACTGGCTACGCTTATACTTAGGCAATTCATAAGCTAGATCTGGCACATGTTTTTACTTTGAAAGGATGCTTGAAAGAACGTGTTTGCCGCTGTATATGTTGATAATGGGGTTTGGCCCACTTCAGAGAACACTGGACTCTTCAGGGATATACAACACTGGTAACATTGTTCCCGACCGTTCCTATGAGTAGATCTGTAATGTCTTTCACAATAGTTCAGCTTAGGTGTCTTCTAAGACGGGGCTGCTGTAGCAATCGACTACTCGCATCTACGCAAAACAGCACACAAGGTGACGCAAAGCAGACCCAAGGCATTCTTGAGACCATTTGTAAAAACTTGGCGCATAGAAGGCATCCGTGGTTTACGCGCAACTGCCAGCGCTCGCAACAAGAGCTCTGCTCTTCAAGCAAAAGGCATATGTGAAAACGGGACTAAGAAAATGCGTGTATCGTGGTTAAAATAGCGTTTGCGGATGAGTAACAAAGGAGAAGTTCGGGAAGTAGGGTAGATCTTTGGCGCGGGGTATGGCACAAGTGTTGCTCCGCTCACGTCTAGGGAAGAAGTGCTGTAATAGGGGAATTCTGGCAGCATACCTGTTTTCCGGTTGCCATTTTGCATATGTTTGGCTACTTTCACAGCCCTTATATCCTTTAAAGCGCTGATCTGTATCACGGGCACATCTCGTTATCCTGAACTTCGAGTTTCAAGCTTTGACTATGTTCGTTGCCTTCGCCAATCGTTTCAAAATGCACTCTGAGTTTTCCGTTTTCCCCTAGCACTCGCTTTAGCCTTCGCCTTTGTCCTTTGTTGCAACTCAGCAGCCACTTGAAATTCCACATTCTATGTAGAATATGTTGTAAACTGTGTAAGTTTCTGTCCAGTCCTACTTTTATCTTCTCACAAAGTCTTGGCTTCTTCTGGGAAGCTTTAAGGTCCCCAGTAGTGCGTGGCACCGTCTGGCGAGTCGTTTAACAGCCATGCTGCGTATATTTATCCCACAAGATCTTGTTTTCCAGCTTGCTTAGTTTGATGGTAGCCTGTCTCCGCTGTGTATGCATCTATTCCGCGTGGGCTGTGTTTTACTCCAGTTCTCTTTCAAACGTAGCCACGAAGGCTTTAGGATCGTTCACTTCACCATCCAATAAATCTGGTAGATACAGAAGCCACAATTCTACCACATTTTGCACTCTAAAACACCTTTATTTGTAGCAAGTTTGCAGCCGCAGCAACGTGTATCTTTCTTGATTCATTGGTCCTCTCGATATAGTGACATGAGTTTGAACCTCCTCTAGCGGTGAGTTGAAGGCCAGGGGTATCACTGTAAAAATAGCCCATGCAAAGGATTAGCCCTTAGTCTAGCTTAGCTTCAGCTAAGATTATTTAAAACAGTGAGCCGTATCTGCAGGAGTTGGTTCAAAACAAATTGCTGGCAAGTGCTGTGGATCAGAACTGGCTCTTTTTTGTAACTGCAACTGAAATTCGATTGCTGTTTGGTTCTAGCCTCTTCCACAACTATCTTGTGTAACAAAAACAAAAGCCCCAGTAGGGCACATGGCTACATAGCATTAGAGCCACAGCAGACTGCATGTTGTAGGAATGTAACACCGATGACAGAAGCAATAATCTCCCAACAGCCTGTTTCGCTATAGGTCTCTGGACGGTGAGCACTTTGGGGAGACCCCACCTATTGATAGGGCAGTACGAAGTTCTGGATGAGCTGGTAGAGAAATGACGCTGATTCACTGCTAATTTATCGCAAGCGCTACCACTCGGCTTTTTTGTAGGTTGTGACGCGCTGCACACTGTAGATGTTAATCTTCCTAAAGAGATGAAGGTGGACACAAAAAAGAGAGTTAGCACCCTTCAGCAAGCCTGTACTGCTCTGAATGCTCTTCGCAATCCTTATCCTTACTTGTTAAGACCCTTACTTATTAAGAAGCATGTGCAAACGAGCCGTTAGTGCCTGAGGGTACGGCAGTAGTGCACCTATGGAAGGTAGATCATCCGGCAAGCCAAGACTGCTGCTGGCCGAAGCGTGATGCGAACCCTTGTGGGTTGGGCTTGGACGGTGAATTTTTCCAAGCCGACACTGCCCTTACGTGTGCAGCTACCATGTTTATGGAGCTGGGCGCTCGCGTTCTTGTGGCGCCACCAGTGAGAAGAGCGGTTTTATACCCAGCTACTAACTTGAAACCAAATTTCTTCAGCGCGTGAGTCTGCAGTGGCTGCTGCTGCTACTGCTGCGTCGCATCTACCTGCATCCAGCCCACTGTTCCCCTACCTGCAAGTTCCGCTGCGGCAGAGCTGCTGCAGTTGTGTTGAGGAAACAGCTTGCTCCACCTGTTGCTGAGGTGGCTCAGCAAAAGCAGTATGACAAGACAGTATTGGAGCAGCACGGCATGCTGCAGCAGCAGCAGCACCTAACATCAAAGTACGCACTTTTTGACACGAAAAAGAGCGTTTTTGGAGTATATTGAATCCGATGCAGTTTCTGAAATCAGCAAATGCAAATTCGCACCGCATTTTTGGGGTCCTTCTAGCTAAAGCGTTACTAAAGCCGTGAAAAGAGAGCAAGAAGTGCCGCGAAAAAAAGTTTTATATCTTCCCACCATGCATTTAATGGCATCCAAACCGACGAAGTCTCACAGGCTCACTGGACACCTCGAAATCGAGCATGGCGCCTTGCGGTCGCTTTTTAGGGGCTGAGGGCAGAAGCAACGGACAAGTAATGGCAATCGTGGTATATCACTGCCTGCTCCGCGTTTCAATATGCGCAGGTGTGTAGATTTGTAGGTGTGAGACAGGATTTAAAATTCATGCAGGCGCGCTCTTTCGCTCCAGGCGTTGGGCCGTGACTCTGTTCATCTTGGTATGAAACTCTTTCTCTTGCGTATGTGTGTATCAAGGAGGAGTTTTCACAGGAGGTAATGCTTATGCTCCTGCCTTTCTCAGCCTACTGCTCTCCCTTACCCTGGCTTTGGGTTGCTCCTGCCCAGGCGGAGATGCAGCTACAAAGGCGCTGGCTGAGCCAGCTGTAACCATTCAATTCATCAAATTCGGTAAATAATCTTAGTGAAGAAAGCAACAGCGCTCTCTGTGCCGATCATACTAGAGCCCCTAAGTGACCCCAGGGCCCCTCGCCTTCCATATACCATAAAGCCGACAGATATTTGGAAAAGAGCACTTCCGGTGTCATTCAAGTAACCCCCAAGGGCACTCCTGAGCAATGGGATCATATGGGATAATTTTCACGCTGCGGGAAGTAGTCTGCATGCACCGCCAGCTCCCGCGGAGGCTGCAGCAGCAGCAGGAGCATCAACAGTTGCTGCTGCTAAGGCGGAAACGACGACTGGACGTGCTCTTGCCAAGCAAGTACCTTCAATCACTCTCTCTTAATTATAATTAGAAGTTGGGGGGACGTCACCGGTATTTGGAGCTGTGCTGCCGCCCTTCTCTGCCGGAGGTTGCCAGCCGTTCCCTCCAGAGCCAGTACCAGGGCCTCCAACCCTTCCTTTTCGGCTCCTAAACGTTTAATCATTTGTCTCCAAAATTCACTTATACAATTTTAACAGATAATTCAAAACATATGATGCTATTTTTTCCGATTCCCAACTAAATACCTTTGGATCAGCGCCCCCCTTGTCGGGTGTCTGCATCCAAGTGACATTGTTCAGCCCTAGCGCTGCAGGGGTTTCCCTTGACAAACCACTGTATCCTGTACAGTCTTCATGCAAAGGTAGAAGACACGGCACCAGCAACAAAGGCGGTGGCGCGCGGACGGCAGCACGGGCGAAGCAGCCGCAGGAGAGCAGAGCCGCAGCTGCTACAGCAATAGAAACAATGGACTCCCATAGTAGCGGCGCTGAGCTCAATCAATCCTCTACGGCACGTGATGATCAAGAAGCTCCTCTAGAGACCTCGACAGCGGCGGAAACGACTGCAACTGCAGCGTCAACAGCACCAGCAGAGGCAGCTGAGCCAGCTGACTGCCCTGCTGCTGCAGCAGGGCATACAGAGGGATGCAAAAGGCATCGTGAGAGCAGCACCGAGCATTGTTGCCATGGATCTACCCTGTCTGGCTTGCAACGGCAAAAACAACAGCAGCAGCAGCTCGAACAACAGCCAAGGGAGATGGACGAGCAGGAGCAGCAGCAGCAGCACGAAAAGCCCAGCCCCCCGGAAGCAGCTCCGGAAGCTTCTGAGCCTATGCGGGCTTGCTGCCATCTAGGCCGAGTGCATCACAGGCGTTGCTGCCGAGGCGCCCATGGCGGAGCAGTTCAGCAGGCAAGAGAACAAAGCAGCAGCCACCAAGGACACAGCGACCACAGCCACAGTCACAGCGGCAGCAGCAGCAGCAGCTGTCACCGCAGTCCTTGGCGCCGGTGCGGGTGCCGCCTAGGCGAATACATATTCCTGCTTATTCCGCGCAAGCCGCTGAGCCCCGGCGCTGCTTTTTTGTTTTCATTGCTGCAAGAGGCCTCGCCCAGCGTGCGCTGCGCTGTGGACATGGGGGGGACTCTGGCAAAGTTGGTATTCATAGAGGAACTGGGGCCACAGAGTGCAGCAGCAGCAGCAGCAGCAGCTGGCGGCCCTGACTTCTCACGGAGGGATCCCCAGCTGGCTGCCAGGGCCTATGCAAGCAACTGCGATGCTGCACTGGACTTGGCATCTCCGCTGCTGACAATAAGGGGTGCGTGCGTTTCCTGTACTTTTGTTTACATATTGCTTTTCAAGTTACCTCCTTCTGTGTCTGTCTTCTCCCGGATCTTGTTCGATGCTCATGCCTGTCATCTTCGGGCTTGGCCTGCCTCCTTTCCGTTGCCGTTTCCAGGCTACAGGTCGACAGCAGCTTGTTTGCTGCTGGCTCTGCGGCGTTTTGTTGGCGTTTATGTTTCTGTTTTTGCAAATAGCACTTCCTGTTTTCTGCCTGCACTTCCTTGTTCACTCTCATTTTTTGTGGGCTCCGCCGCAGTGCGCATTTGCAACCACGTGGCTTGCCTTTGCCTTCGTCTTGGCTCGTGAGTGACGCCTTTGTGCCCCAGCCTGTGCTGCTAGCTGCTGCTTCGTTTCATTTCTTTCTTTATCCCTTCCTTACCACTGCCCAGTTCTTTGCTACTATCAAGAAAAGCAAGGCACAGCAGCAGAACTCGCAGGAACAGCGACAGTGCAGCTGTTTAGTCAGCTGCCATGGAAGCTCATGGCTGCATAGGGCTGTTCTTGAAGTGTTTCTGCAGCTTCCCCACGCCGCGTGCTGCGCTTCACGTATTTCCGCACAAAGGCGATTTCCGCCCTTTTGGACTGTTTGCGCAGTAGGCCTTTTTGAAACGTGTGCCTGTCTTGGTGCTGAACTGTGAATTGGTGCTGGTTTAACCTTACTAGATACATTGCCGAGCATACAGACTCGCCAACGCTCACTGTCTTTGCTGCTTCCCTATTCGCCTTTTCCGCCTTACTGCTCGGCGAGATGCTGCTCCACTGGCTTAGCGTCTTGAGGAACCGACGTTCTCTTTGTTGCTTCACTGAGCACATCGCAGTTTCTTCCTTGCTGTACTTGTGCTCCCGTTCGTGATTGCGTTCCCATTAGGGTTTATCTTACGCAGATCTGTGTGTATACCGTTCGCTGTTTTGCATCTGTTTCGGCACGCAGTTGCCATTGCAAAGTGCATTTGTCTCTGTTCACGTTCATTACGACAGGGTTGAGTGCCTTGGACGTCATTCTTTGGCGCCGTGGATTTGTTTTGTTTTTATGTTTGGGTCAGGCCGCGACCTTGTCAAGGGGGGAGTGCTACGAATGACAGGGGGTGGTGCTATGAAGTACGCCAAACTGTTCACGGAGCAACTTGGGGTGTCTTTGCAACGCACAGATGAAATAGACAGCATCATGGCAGGCCTCGTGTTGTTGGCCTCTCATACGAACTCTGTCTTCCGTTTTGACTTGAACACGAGGCAGCGAGTGCCTGTGGACGTTGTAAGGAGCCTTACCATATCACCATCACAGCCTCTGGCTCTTGCCTCATTACTGCGTTAAAAACACCTCATGGTGTCTTTGTCGACTGCCATGATATGCTTGTCTCTGCTCACCGGCCGTCTCCTCCGCTATCGTCTCCTGTCATTTTTGTCGTTCGCATGTGCCTGGCCTCTTATACCGCGTCGCTACTTCCCCATGCGTGACTTGCCTGGATTTCAACTATCCTTTTTTTTCGTCGCCTGCGCGTTTTGCTTTCTCTGAGTCCCTCCGCCTTTGTTTGGACGGCACGCCCTGCTGGGTGCCCAAGGCTTTACTTTGTGTTATTTCTCTGCTCGCACTTCTGCCCCACTTTTGGTCTCTATATTTAATTTTCGCGTCCTGTAGCGCCTTGTGTCATTTCTTTTGCTAATCAGTCACGAGACCTTTATCCGTTCTTGGTGGTCAACATCGGCTCTGGTGTCTCTATCCTCAAGGTGAGTTTTTCACTTGCACGGCAAGTTGCTACCATGTACTCGTGTGTAAGGTTGAATTCGTGTTCATGCGTATAAATGTTTGTGAGCTTGTGCACACTGCTAAACTGTTTGGAATAGTGAACCGCAGCGTGCTGTGGCTTTACTTTTGTGTTAAAAGGATTGCGGAGTCCACTTGAATGACCTGATGTTTTTATGAGGCGTCCTCTTGACTGACTCAGCTTTTCTTGATGGCTTTGAAGTGCCGGTCGGCACGGGGTGGCGCTGACGTATTTGTTTTGAGAAGCAATATTTCACATGAATGCATTCATGTGACAGTTGTCATCGGATCATGGCAGTCAGCTGTCGCTGCTGCACTCCACACAGGCGCACTGGGATCTGTGCACGCACCCGCACACACATTTTTTCGTGGTTATTCGGCTCTTTGGCCCTTGATCACAAGAATATGAAGTTTGTATCGGCAAATTTATGGATATGTGCAGGCTAAGAGCGCCAGCAGCTTCGTGAGGGTAACTGGCACCTGCATTGGCGGCGGCACCGTGCTAGGTTTGGCCCGCCTCCTCTTCCACGCCAAGAGTTTTCGTCAGGTTGTTCGCTTGTCTGAAAGAGGTAGCGTGGTGTTTGTGATCATGTTGCCTGGTGTTAGTCTAGGTAGCTAAGTGCCTGTTTGCCTGGCGAGCTGGCGAGCTGTGTAACACGGTGATGTTTCCAGCGTATGCCAGGTACATTACAAAACATCCCCGAATTGACGCTGACAAAATGTCTACCTTCGGCGTTTTTTTCGTCTCCTCAGGGACTGATGCGCTAGACTTGAAGGTGGCAGATCTCTGCGGCGATGCTGCAGGCAGCCGCTGCATAGCACCCGATGCCTTAGCCTCAAGGTACAAGCAGCTCACAGCTGCACTGTCCCTTGTTTTTTTCTCAGTATATGCCTAGGTCGAACTTGCTGAGATGATGCACGCTCACCACAAACCGATAGCAGCATAGCGGGTTGCACAACGCGCACCGCCCCTCTTAGCAGTATTAAACTGAACACCACAGCGAGGCAACTCAAATTATTTCATGTTCGTAGGATCTTGAAGATGCCTAGACTGTTGCGTCAGGAACTTAATTGCATTTTCTCTAGTGGTGGCCTTTCCGTGTTGCTACTGCATTCTTGTTTCTTGTGTCGCAAAGAGGACTGGTACTGTGCGCTTCCACACTGCAATGCAAGCTACATGGAAAAGTCGTACGTACTTTTTATGTATGCAGCTTCGGGCGTCTCTATTTAGAAGATAGCCACGACCGGCCGAGTCCCAGGTGAGAAAGCGAATGACTTAAAGCCGCTAGCTGCGTCGACACCCTTCACGTCCGCTGTGCGACCTTCCTGTGTGATCTTGCCAGTGAAGAAGCTGGCCTGGCAAGACGAAAGCTAGTCTTTCCTCTAGTTAGTTGAATTGCGTTGGGCTGTGTGCGGATACCTGGGATCATCCATAAGTGCGTATTTGTGGCTTTTCGCCACGATCCTTCTAGTTGCAAGAGGGGATGCATCCCGTCACCACCTAAACTTGTTCTTTTAAGCTCATCAACCCTTTTGATGATTTCTAGGAAGGAGGATATAGCGAGGAGCCTCATTCATATGGTCTCATACAACTTGGGCTACCTCGCCTACCTAGTTGGTACAGCTCATGGCGTCCGCAGGTGACTAGTAGCTACGTGCTTGGCTTCTCTTGAACTTAAATCTATTAGCCGAAAGCCCCGCAACTAACACGTTTGCAACTTGCGAATTCTTATTTCATGGCTGCCCCACTTCCGGACTGCAACTACGCAGCGCGCAAAAGAGATGTCGCACTCACTAAGAGGCTCCCTGATGCCAGCTTCCTATTTCAAGTTGTGCTTGGCACTATCTGATGATAGATTTATTGCTGTGGCTTATAGGCTCTTTTTCGCACGCTTTTCATCAGCTATCGCGCTATCGCTTAAATGCTTGTTTAGGCTTTTGCGTTTCTGGTGTTCAGGATATTTTTTGCGGGGAAATTTATCAATAACTATGACTTCACCATGGAATCCATTACTCAAGGAGTGAATTTTTACATGCAGCAGTATGACCAACACACACCCCAAAGCTGCCTGCGAGGCCCGGCTTCACCACTGCTCGCAGCCCCACCAAATTTCAATGTGAACGCACAGCAGCGGATTCTCCTGCAGCAGCAGCTGCTGATACAGCGGCAGCAGCAGCAAAGTTACGATATGCGTGCAAACGTCAACATTGTTGTAGAACAACTAAGCGGTTCAGGCCACACGGACGGCACATTCCGTCCTCTGGTTGGCCGCTTGGATGCAGAATCAGCACCAGAAGTAGCGGTCGATGCTACTGTACTATCGCCGCAAAGGGCGGCAACCGGAGTTGTTTCGTCTGGCGTATGCATTGCTGCACCCAATGAAGATGTTAGCCCAGTTTCGATGCCGTCAAGGCCACACAACAACGCACTCGTCCACGAACAGCAAAATCCCATACAAAGCGTGCACGAACAACGGGCCAGCTTCAGCAACAACCCTTTACGCTCCCCTAGCAGTACTAATCTGCTAGGCCCGCCACCTGTACAGCCGCCGGATGGTGACAGCGGTGCTCCAGTTGCCGCATGGGCCCCTTTTGAGGTAATTGCTGAAGTAATTATCTGGGGGGAAAGCAGCTGTTGTTTCCCGCAGCTTATTCGCCGTGGTGGTTGGGACAGACCAGCAGACATTGGCATCAGGCTCAGCAGCTGTTCGAAAAATTTATGCCTTCTTTGTAAGAATGTATTTGAAACTTGTAGATTCAATGCTCTTGCGTTGTTATGTCTCTTCGGTATGGTGCAGGTTCTGTTTTTACGTCACGACGGCTACTTAGGCGCTGTTGGGGCCCTCGTAGCCCCTGGACGCGACGGACCGCAGGTGAATTGAGGGGGCCGCTGGAACAGCCGGCTCTGCATCCATGATGCATTTCGTCCCTGCAGCGGTGTCTCTTGAAGTTTCGTAGCTAGGTGCAAAAGCTAGCACTTGTCTTCCAGCCTGACTCATTCAAAATGCGGCTTGTTCATTCGTGGTCGCACGAATTCCTAGTGTGACCCAGTGATTGCGGTCGCCTTGGTGGACTGTTTTGGCCGTGGACTTTTCACCAGCGTAGTGGTCATATCAGGGGCTAGTGGCCCTGTGAGTCGTTACTTAGGAGTCTTCACTTCGTTAATGTCAATCAGAGTTAGTCGGTGCAGAGACAGGCTGGCGAATCTGTAGAGCCTATTCTTGTCACAAGCACTCAGTCGGCAAATTGTTTGAAAGATTTCAAAGAGTCGAATGTCCCCAAAGGGCTTCTAAACAATAGTTTCGCGCATCCCATGCGTGAGCCGGGTGGCACTTGGGACTGTAGTATTGCAATAGCCACACTGCAACAGCAAGCCTCGACCCAGGAAGAATTGTACACAATGTAGCCCACAAAGCACGAGTAAGCCGTAAAGCAGGCGTACGGAAATTGTCCAAAAAAAGAGGAGGCGCTTGAGAATAATTGCATTGGCTCCACACCTTAAGATCGCTGCGCTTGACCCTCCTGAAATAATGAAGACCCTGTTTGCATGCTTTAGATGATTAATAACATTGAGGAGGATGTCAAGGCACGCCATCAATATTAACTTTTGTGCTGTATGTACGTTTCGTGGTCCTCCCGCCATTCGTCCCACGCTGGACCCTGAAAGTATGGGGGTCCATCTGGATGGCAGAACAGTGCCATTTTTAGGGCAATAGTGTGTGCAGGCGAGGGCCTTACGCCCTTCTTCAACAAAGCAAGTGCTTCACTCAAACGCGTCGCGAGTTGAACATACTGTTCGCTGCGTGGTTGCCTTTCCGCGCTCGAAGCGAAAGCCACTCTCGTCGGCACCAGTGTCGTAATCACGTTCCACCAGCGCTCCGCCTCCATTACAGGACCGAAGAGTTGCAGTGTAGCGACTATAGCGTCGAAAATCAAATACCGGATTCCTAGGACGCGGGCTGCATGGCATGGGTGGGATTGCGCCACCCCGTTCTGGTGCTTCTGGAGCAGTAAGACAATCAGCCTTTCTACTGCAAGTGTGATGTTCACTTTCTCATTGTGATAAATTCTATCTCTAACAAGGTACGTGCGTATGTGCGCCAGCTGCTCGACCGCCAGGACAAATTTTTGGTCTAAGTTCTGAAGGCAGAACTCACTGTCAAGTTTGCGTACTTGGACGCCTGTTTCCACCACAGGCAAGCGATAATAAGGATGATCTGAAGGCGTAATTTGTATGGCGCCTGAAGGCAATGTCAGTGTAATAGTACTTTTGTCCTCATCTTGCAGTTTCCGCCAGAGTGGAGCTTTACGTCTGGACTCCACCATGCATGACGGCGCTTCATCTTGTTTGCACACCGAATACCCTGCAGCTGATGCGGCCGGTTCCTCTTCTAAGCACAAAGCGGCTGATACAGGAGACGGTGCAACAAGGCCTTCCAGAATCTGTTGTGGGGCCCTCTCAGCATCGGTGTGGTTCCATCGCACCGTTCGAGGAAGACTCTGCGGTTGCAAGAGATGTACGTTCAACGGAAAGCTCATCTCGACATATTCGTCGGTACCGTCGACGGGATCTGTTTCTTGCCTTGCTAGCCTAAGTATTCTTGACTTCCATATTCGTGCTTTACGTGGACGGTCGTCTTCCTCAGGTCTCTGGGTGCTTTCTCCCGTTGGACATGGCGTGTTCTGCGGCGCCGGCAGCGTGCCTCCATATGCTGCATGACTGGGCCATACTAAATCTCTTACCGTCACACGACTTGAATGCACTGAATGTGGTAAACAGGAAAGTCGTGAAGACGTATTTTGTGTGCTTCCATTCTGCATGACCCTCATTTCGAAAGCGTTGCCGTTTGACATGCTTGGATCGCCTACCTCTGCTGGCGGCCCCTCATCATCATTTAAAATGCTGAGAGCCTCTTTTACAGCATTGTCCCACAGCATTTGCCCCACCATTCCACCCATTATAGCCCCTGGATGAGGCACAGGGGCATCGTAAAACTGAGGAGGGCTTGAAGTGTTCTGTATGAAATGCGAAGAATTTCCCCAGTTTCCTCTCTGCGACTGCGATAGCACATGTTCCTCTGTGGCTCCAAGAAGTAGCGATCTTGTCGCGTCTATGGTTGTGGGAATCCCAAGGGCCAGCCCAGTTTCCTCTGACAGTTCAAGGCACATGTCGACGATGAGTGACTGCAAAGAGGCTTCATCCATACCCTGTAGATATTCTGAGAGTCTTCGTGACACCTTTTCACGTTCTCTGAGCCTATAAATGGGACGAGAACAGCTCAGTACGATCGCAACAACAGTCGACACCGTTAAGAGAACAGCCCAGGAGAAGTGGATAGATCTCCTGGAGGGTTTCAGGCGCTGCTTATATGGTTGGCGTCTTTTTGAACATTCTCTGCTCGGCTGTAAAGCTGGGAGATTTTCGGCGAAATGTTTCCCGACAGCAGGAGGTGCTGAAGGATCACTGGTTATTGCCGTCCGCTGCAGATCCGGGTCCATCTCTCGATCTGGCGATCCTTCCCAGTTTTTTGCATGTAAAATATTCTTCGACTATTCGCATGTAGCGAAAGTTCCCTCAGTGGGTTGTCAGTATCAGTATTGGGCAGTTTTTATCGGGCTGTCTTTGGATGTGAACATAATTGCACCCGCAGATTTTTTTGGCGGCAAGGCGGGGGAGGAGGAACAAAAACGTTAAATGTAGATTCACGTATTTACCAAAATTGCACTCATGGAAATTTAAGCGCAAGTGAATGAGCGGGCAGGTTGCCACGGAGTAGAGGTAACTTCGTTTTTCGTGGCGAGTGTGGACAATGCCAGGCTCATAACGAGCGTTCCGCTCGTGAACCCGACTTCTTTGTGAGTCATTACCTTTTTAGCATGAAAAGCAATGTTAGGGGCGGCTTTTAGCAAGCGTCATGTTGACGAAGACCGAGGATCTTGTCGGCTGAAGGCTCAGCGTATCGTTGGGAGCAGTCGATGCGCCGGAGACGGGCTGCTGTTCTGAGGCGCTGTAACTGCATCCTCAAGAACCGCTGGTCAAGAGCAGCAAACCTTCAGTTGGACTCTTAAAGCAACAGGAATTTTCCCTAATTTATCTTCATGTGAAACAATTTAAAGACAGAACATTGGATCTGTATCACTGTCAAGCCAGCTCAAGCTACAGCCTTCAGAGGATGTATGCGACAAAGCAACAGACAGGGTAAGGGAAGCCCCAGTACGCCCTAGTTATGGAAGTTATAAAAATATGCACGAATAGTCTTCGATGCAAAATGGTGAAGTCAAAGCCAGCCTTTCACTCACAGATCCCTTGAAACATTGCGTAATCGCGCAGGACAAGCTGGTCTTGTCCTGCTAAACACAAATTTCTGAACTCTGAGCCATCAAATCATGACAGCTAGCCTGTAATCAGCATCGTATTGTCGCTAAGCACTCAAAATTCAGGGCTCATTGTCCAGTGCTATGGGGGCACTGGACTCTGACTAACTGCAGGAAGTTAACCCGAGGGCAGAGAGGCCCTGCAACATTCTTCTGCAACGTGGGCAACTGTTACTCCCCAAGGCGCGTGCATAAAGCACTGAGCTACAAAACGGAATCATAAGTCCACGAGCTGGAATGTTCTAATGGCTGGGGGATAGAGATGACGATGCAGCCATGCATGCAGGCAGCATCCACAGCTTCCCAGTTGGCCAGTGTGGTGCTGCTTTCGTGCAACGTCAAAAGCTATAGATCTGCTTAAATTTCCTCTCACTTCCACTGGCTTTGCTGGCAACTGATCCTCCAGAATGGCCTTGAGGTTCTCTTGGAGCCCGAGATGGCCTGAGGACCCCACAATATCCTATTGGGCCCACCACATGAACCTCCACAAGGTACACTGCTTTCCGGAAGAACCCAAAATCTGCATACTCCTGGGCGCTGATCCGAGGGCTTAAGGTTCAAGGCTTGCAGTGAATGTATGTGGAGTCGTCACAAAGTGCTCGGGGATGCCCTTTGAGGGCCCATTGGGTTCGGCCTCCCTAACGGCACGCAGAATGTTTCCTTCATTCTATATTTAAGTCATGCAAAAGGGATCAAAGACTCCGAATGCTTTCCTGAGGTAGCCGGTGGAGCCACGTCATCTAGACGAGCTCAGTCACGAAAAAACAAAGTTGTGCTAATCCGATTTCCACTTTAGCTGGCTCAAATAAGGGCTGCCAACACTCCAGTACTCCAGCAGCTTGGAAGTTAAAACACCAGGTCGATAATCTCTTCTGGATCAGAGGTCCAGAGCACGTACAACAAAGGTGTTCGCTGCACGCGAAAAGTGCGCAAACGGATCGAACAAAATTTGAAACCACAAAAGTTGGCACGCATCTAAGTCTACAACCACTGTGGTATCGGTGGAACACACTAGACGGAAGAAGTGCACTTCTCCCCGCTGGCTTTGACTCAAAAGAAGTGGGGGCAAAGGCCCTACAAGAATTTTCCCTCTCCTAAGCCAAATACTGTGCACGTCTTCGTGCTTTAAGAGCTGTGAATGCGCTTTAGCATGGTCCTTACCACCTGTCATACCCAATAAAGCAACACTCTGGAAGGTTGAAAACGGCTTTTGGTGAGTTACGTGGCAATGCGTTGCCCTTCTGGAGATAAAAACCTGCTGACGCATTTTGGTTCTGAAGAGGCGCGCTTGGTTTCACAGTCGGCTTAACTTTAAGAAGTTTCTGTTTAAGACATGCAGTCTTGTGACTAGGGTATCACTTAGCTAGTGGAGACACAACGCGATGCTCTGGGAGCAGTTTACCTTTGCTTTTCGGTGATCATGAACGGTGGTCACGCGCGCCTTCTGTCGTGTCCAACTTTTATCTCTTACCTGATAATTAAGTAAACTTCTTAACCAAGTGCGAAATATAGTTATCTTGGGACTCAGGTGTCCGGAACGCATTTGAAAGTGAGCCACAACGCTCGCAAGAAGTCGCTGACTCGGACGAGCATGAACACCTTCTAGCGCAATGAGAGTAAGGGCGTGAAGTTTTCGTTCCTCGAGCTACACTTCTTACTCTGCATCTCTGTATTCAGCCAAACTTTGTTCAAAGCGGCATCCTCTGAATCGTATAGATGCTCGCTCATGCGAATAGTAAAAGAGTAGGCGCATGGCACACCGTGATATGCAGGAAACGTGAGTTTCACGGTTGTTTGTCTCTTGTTCATCGCTTGTTTCATGAGAAAACTTACCATTCTTTGCACATGTTCAGTGATTCAGTGAATACTGGGTGCCTCAGCTCTCAAATATACGAGGATGCCATGTGTGCATGTGAAGACCCTGACGCTCATCACTGTCTGCGAGCTTTTGCGACTTGTGATTCCAAGCATCCTTGTATGCTACACCAGGCACACATATTTGATTCCACACTAGTATGTCTGCTATCGCATATTGCCGGCTTCTGTTGCTTTGAAACAAACAAATGGCTTGCTTCTATACTGATAAGCCAGCTGTCGCATCGTGTGGATGAAATATGTTTGATTCCTTCGAATCAAACGTATTTCGTGCAAGCTTCTAGCATTGAAACCAAGTACAGCTACGAAACGCAGGTAGACTGCCACCTCGTGAAGGCATTTCCCTCCTATATCTAGATTTTCTCTAGTCTAGGATCAACCCGTTCTCGTAAACTCGTAGCAAAGATGCGCCTCCCATTAAGCCTTTCGAGTTCTTTCTATCTACGTTTATCGCTTTAGAGGAGCAGAAAACACGCGCTGGAATATATATCAGCTATCCAGAAGTTGTTTCTACAGCTGAAAATATATATACACGTGGTACTCCTCTGCGTTTCAAACTCACTGCGGTTATGAACCCCTCAACCTCAAATCGACATCACTAGAATCTACTTGTATACGCGTTTACGTGGTTGCTAGACCTCTCAAGGTAGAAAAGGGGTGAAAATGAAAGCCAGTACAGCGATAACTTCATGGATGCCTGCCACTCCATTTGTTGTCACAGAGGCAATTGCTGGGGCGTTCTGACAAGCAAGCGTTAGCAGACTTCAGTTGCGAATATCATATGGCAATTCTAAAAAACCTTTCCTGTAAGGACGCGTAGAAATATGTTCCCATGGCATGCATCATTGCGTATGATAGAAAAATTCTGCCAATTCTTTAATATCACTATGAAAGTATTGTAATGAAGCACAACATGCATACCTCGAACCTGCGCTTTGAAATGTCAGAGTCAAGACGTACGTAGTGACAGCAGTGTATTAAAAATGGTCACATGAAAAATACAACATTTCAGGGAAACACTATCCTAATCAACATTGTCGGCCAGCAAAACAGCCACACCAGTAGGTGGTGTTTCATCAATTGATCCACTCAGAACAGTTTAGATGGATTGTACTTTTCTCACTGTTCATGAACTTGCTTAATGGGGAACAAAATCACCGTACGCGACTAATGCGGAGCTCTGCATTAGCACGACATCCTGCAGCTAAACCTTACCAAGGCGCTTGCTGCTGCGGGGGGCAGGTGCCCATTTGCAGATTGTAAGAACGAATGCGCCCCTTGCTGTCTTGGTTTACGAGAGGAGTTAAGGGTTGAACACTTCACCGGAGCGCTATTCGTTGACGTGCAACTGCTTCCACGCAGCCAGATTACTTAACGGGCATATAGAAAAATTCTAGATTTTTCACCAGGGCTATCAGTGCAGCTTCACGAATTATCGAAGAGTCTGTAAAACTGAAGCGACTGCTGCTTCGCAGAAAACCACGTCTGACGCTACAAGACGAAAGACGCCCTTCGCAAGTGGCTCAGTTGCCTTGCTGAGTGGCACTGCAAGAATTTCTCATTCTCTTGTTCACCTGAATGATGATTCAAGGTCTGCGTATGACACCTCCGTTGCAATCAACTCAAAAAGCCTAGACCGCCAATTAGGTGCATTCATTGTCGGCCCCAATAGAATAATTGCGCACAGCAATGCATCCAGCGTGAAAAACCAATGGCCCAAAGCCACAGCAGCATCCAAAATGGTCAGCTGATTGAGTGGCTCTCGTTTCACAAAAAACATATAGCATAGCATGTGCAATGACGATTCGGTCTGCTCCTCTTACATTGGTGCTCACCTTACTAGAGAATTTGTAGAGGGCACGGTTCAAATTTATGGACTGTAGTAGTTTCTACTTCGAAAGAGGCGCTTTTGCTAGGGAAGGAGGCGTTTTTGGTTGCCAAGGACAAGTTCGTGTTTGTGAAGGAAGCGCTTTTGATGACAGCATGATGGAAGGAAAAGCACTCGCCTCCACTGTGTCTGACAAGCTAGGAAATCCCAGCTGGCCGGACGGGCCACGCGGCTGCTGCATCCCACATCAAAACAGTCTCAGGCTTTTTCACTTTAAATGCGACGGCAAAACTGGACACAAAAGGGCAGCTCACTTCAGGAATGTCGAACCCGTTGCTGTTTGTCTGAACTCGGTGGACTGGGCGAACTTCCCCTGCCAAACTGCTCTATCTTCCCCTCCCTCTGGAATGAGGCGAGATAATTCTAGCTTGTGCTGAGCTGAATTGCAGGAAAAAATAGATGCTGCCGACTACCTTAAGGTCTTAAGATCTAATGGGTTTGCTGCGGTTGTGACTTGAGCAGGCTCAGCTACACTTGAAAACGAAAAAGCACAGGGCTACAAGGAACGATTCGCCTTTTCATTAATTGAATTCATGCTGATATGCTGCCGACCGAGGGAAATGGAGAAGGACTGGGCAAAGGTTTCTGAATGGTAGCGGTATTGGCCCCAGAGGACAGAAACGTGTTGGGGTTCAATGAAGATTCACGAACTCGCTGGTATGAACAATAGTCAATCGGCCCAAATGCACTATGGGCCGTGCACTCCTTCTTGAGTGCCCTGATGAGGCTGATGAGAACTGCAGAGACAGCTGGCAAAACAAACTCTTCTGCAGGAGTCATCCTTATCTGGCTAGCTCGAAGGCCTTCCATATATACTCCACAGTGGAATTAGATGGTTAAAGTGCAAACACTTCTGCTCGCGGTAGGGGTGCGGCAGCGCAGAAATTCAAGCCTTCTTATCTCTTCTATGTCGAAGCACATACCGAGTATCACTGAGAGGTTGTGGTCAAACCCTGCCGGGGGCAGTCTTCCGAGTTGTCGTGTTATATTTGCTTCACGTCCATGAGCAGATGAAATGAAAACAGCCTAGCGTAATCGCCACAACTATCATTACAGGCACGAGAGCAGGTCTTGATTCATGCAGCGAGGCGCCTGGTGGTTGTCGGCAATTCGCAACACGCTTGGGTAAAAGCTCCTTTTCTGTTGTTTGATCGCTTGGAGTCGATGGAGTACCCAAGGTTGCTCCACTGGACGAAGGAGCGGAAGTGACCGGTAGATCGAACGACCGACCGAGGGTCGTGCTGCCGCGAGACGCGATGTGCTCTGCTCACCCCACAAATTTTACATCGTACAAAAGGTCAGCGGATGTCAAAACATTATGCGAATACAAGCAATAACTAGCCGCAAGCTTAAGCGTCGTGAGTTTAACCTTGTGCAAAGCTGCGTCAAGTTGAGAACGTTCAGTAGATGCTGGAAGCTGTACTTCCCGGCACTCTCATCCAATTAGAAGCCCCACTGCCCATGTTTGCAGTTCAAGACGTCGTTGTGCGGCTTGCGTAGCTCAATGGCAACTGGGTTCCCGCAAACTCCTTCCTATTATTTAATTCACTCCTCCATTGTCACCCAGCAGTGGGTAAGGAGGGCATATACCTGAAGAACTTAGAAGGAAACACTCCCCATTTTTCTATAACAGATTTACAGGCGTGGATGCTGCGTAGATAGCAGGAGAGACTTCACGCATAATAGTGCGTTGCGCGAGAGATTGTAAACTTTATCTAAGCCCGCGCCAACAATCCGGGAGGCAGACCCCTGTTAAAATTAATCTAGCAACATCAGTGTCTGAGGCGCTTATTCGTCAAAGATCGCTCAGTTACGCCAAATGCCCAGGGTTAGGCGAGACATACAAGGAGAAATCGTCAACGAGGGTGTGAGGCCAGGAATTACGGCAAAGAGCGTCACCCACAGTGCTCATCTGAATGTCTTGTGAAAAGCCTAGGTTTTGCGCTGACTACTCTGTAATAATTGTGAGGCCAGCGCGTCACTGCCCTTCGAGCCGTACTCACCACGCAAACGGCGCCGTAAAAGACAATCGTTTCTTTTCTCTTCTTTAGAGGCTAAGGGTTTGCTGGCATGCGGCAGCGAAGTCAACCCCTCCCACGTCCTTTGCATTCATTCTCCTGGTAGCGGTGTGTGAGTGATTACCGCGTGCCTCCTCAGCTCCAGTGACAAACGCTAATGGCGCGCCTTCTTCTTGGGGCTGGTGCTAGTGTTAACTATTATGTTTCTAGATGATACAGCCGTCCTAAAGGACATTATGCAAGAATTTGCAGCATTCCTTGAGGTTTGTTCTCGCTGGTAGATGTTTGGAGGGTGTCGCGGTGGCGCCGGACATGAAACTTCCTACGGCAAAGCCAACGCCAAGCGGAAATTTTCATCAGCCCAAATATTGCTTAAAGGGTGTGACAGTTCGTGGCAGCCAATATTTATTACTGCCTGTTCACGAGGGACTTTGCCATAACGGCGAATTTCCTCAGCGTCCTGTGCGACCCCACGTCGGTCTATTCTATACTCTCAAAATAGTGGGCGGCTTTTACGCAGTGCGACCGGAGGTATTGCACAAACAGCGACGATTTCTTGGGGAAACGTTATTTTATGGACTGTGAAGTAATAGCGCAGTGTTGAGAACTGTGCTGCAATGTCACAGGCCCACAACCAATGCCTATCGGATCCACGGACGGCTTTATTCGGGCTAATGAAATAAAATGACACGCAAGAAAAGCTGAAGAATTCACAGTAGTTTGGATACTGGAAATGCCTCCATCTGGGTGTGTAAAGCTCACGCAACCTCATGTGCACAGGCTTCAGCCCGCGCAAAGCGCAGAAATTCCCCTCGTGGGATTTTGTGGGCTTTGAGCACTAGGTTTCGCAGACACATTAGAACTATGATCCAACACTATAATTGTAGCACAAATGGGGTCGACAGTGCGTTATCGCTCCACCCGCTTGGGGACCCTCCAACTAAGGAGCACCACGCCTCGATTCAGCCCTGACTCGTGGACCTTCTTCGTTGGAGAAGTTGCGACAAGGTCAGCTCGGGACGACCGTGCTCAACGGCATCAAAGTAAAATAAGCAGGAGGAAAATCGTGGAGAGGGGATCTTGCACGAACGCCCGCAGTAGGTTGATGGGCTGTTCGAGATTCACGATCTGGGTGCTTGGACAGTTTATCAGGCGACCATGGTACAATAAACTTAATTTGTCTATTCTTAAATTTTTGGTATGAGGTACTATTTAGATATGATTTCAAACACGTAATTTCCCCATTGGTTCAGTGAGGGCATCTCTCCAGCTTGTTAGGAGAGATCGGATTACCCCACGAAGACCAACAGGCTGCAGCCCAAAGAAACGCTGTTCCTACAACTGCCAATTCAGTTAACAGCAAGCACCCATTTTAAACATTCAAATAAGACAGACGTTATAGGCCTATTAGCCGGGAAAGGCAGTGAAGAGCCACTGAGAATGCTACAACGGCTCGGAAGAAAATCTGAACCCGCAGTGGTATGCCTACAAGAGAAGTTCAGAATAACTCACCAAAAGTGACAAATAGGATGTCGCGCAATACTATGAGAATACCCAGCTTGCATTTGGAACAAGTCTCATGCAAGCTGATGGCCCTGCTAAAGGCACCTTTTGTCGCTCATCTTACAGGAATAATGTGGCTTGTTTATTCATCTCTCTGGTATAAGATTTGAGCTAACTGAGCCTTTATAGTTATGAAAATGCTGAGCACCACGGACACGTTGCTTGTTGATGGGCGTGTCAATTCTGAGCTACTCTACACTCGACTGCACCGCCAGTGGCGAACATGTCGACCGGTTGCAGCGATTTCACATTGTATCATTTTCTCCTCAACTTTCATTTCCAAAAAATATGGAAACAGCGAAGTGAGCAGAACGTAGTGTTGGCTGAGGGAACATGGCTCGGGCGCTAGATCCACCGGTCATTTCCGCTCCTTCTAGTAGACACTCTTTATACGGCTTATCAAATACTTTCCAGCATATAACGAGCGAGGAATCGGCTCCTCAAGCATCTAAAATCAGAAGCTCTACATTTCATCCACGTGCTCAGAGTAAATGGCCCGTTATCTTCTCCCTTCTGGCAGTTGTGGCAATCACACTCGCCTGCTTCCGCATTTTTCACAGGCCGACAAAAGTGGGAAGCACACAGCGACAACTAGGGGATAAGCTGCCTAAGGCAGAAGAAGACCCCGAGCTGTCGGAAATTCTAGAGATGTGCCTGGACATGGAGCAGGAGAGAGGTCACTTGCTGCCATTTCCAGCATTCCAACCACAAGAAAAGTTACTATTTCGTGAAGGAATTTATTTAAGTTCCCAGCACGAGCAACGCGAGCAAAGAAGTCAGACAAATACCCTTTCATTTTGGGTGGAGGTTCCTCCTTCTCCGTCTCCTGGTCCTACTCACCGCCCGGAGTGGCCTTGTGGATCAACAGAGCAGCGTCTCAAGGAATGGGTCTCTACCTCTCAGGAGAAAAAAGATACTCTTTCTGATGAAGCATTGCCCTCGTATTCGTCGACGCTGCAGAGCAATGGAGCGTCTTTACATCCTATGGGGGAAAGTGGGTGTAAATCCTCTACAACTGGCTGGTCCAGTACCGCCTTGTCACTTGAGGGTCATCCTACACCTGATACTTCCTCAGGGACCTTTCCACGTGTGTATTCCACTTTGACGCAGCCTGATGTTTCGACAAACTCAGGAATCGCCGAGGGAATGTTGACAACAAAGCAACCCTATATGTTTCCAAGAAATCAGCCTGGCGCAGGCCATCAGCACATGCCATTTCATTGTGCGGCTATGTCACACAAGAGTCAACCTCCGACTTTTGGCGCCAGGATCCCACACGGACCTCCATTCCCTCAAAGGGAGCAAAATGCAGGGACGATAAAACTTCAAACCAGTGCTGCTGCGCCTTATGATCCCTCAGAAGTCCAAGCAGCCATTTTTTCGCAACAGCAGCCCATCTCAGCCGCAAATGCTGGGGCGCAGTTGTTAATTCCCAGTTTGAAACCTGCAAGGCAAACTGTGGGCGTTGAGGTCGGCAAGCTGGCTCCTGAAAGGCCCATTTTTCCACGACCTCTCTATTTTAGGAGGCCCGTCACTGAGCATTTATTTTATAGGCTGCCAAGATTGAAGCCAGGTATTAGACTAATGGCCTTCTCTGTGGACAATGCATTTAAACGATCCAACCTGCTTCCGCAAATTTCTGTGCTTTTAGCATTCATGCGCTCACTTTTAATCAAAAAGGAGCTCAATCAAGATGATGCAAACGAACTTATTCTCATGAGTGAGCGGATTGTTTGTCATTTATACTACCTTCACCGAAGCACTCTTACCACCCTAACCGCTTCCAAAATTTTACTAACTTTGGGGCTTCGGTACCTTATGCTGGATATGCTTGTCTGTGTGGTTCATATTATGGGCCCGGCAATGCGTGCATCCCAGTGGTGGCATAGGCTCGTAAAACAAATCCCAACAGACGTGGCTGTTGAAAACCTACGGTTGCAACTCAGATGCAGCAGGTATTACGCAGGGCTTTCACTACGACTGAGCGCAGCGGTGGAATCGCTGAAGAGAGGCGTTCGACCGGGACCAAAGGACACTGTTGAATTAAAGCGCGAGCTTTTTTGCAGCGAAATGTCTCTTCGGACTTTCAAGAAGCCCCAGTGGGAAATATGGCGCATGGATGACAGAAACTTCTTTGAGACTTTGCCGGAGGCTCTCGGCCGCTGAGCAACATTTTTTATTTCATTGAACTCCGAAAGCACTGAAGTTGGGCGCTTGCACTTAAGCGACTCCGGAGCTCATGCAGACAGGCATGATCTGATTAATCGTAAATATGGCGTACGCTTCTCAGCTGTGTTGGCCTGAGCAACTGGAAGCAGCTAAAAAGATGCACTGTGTGAACTTTAGGTTCCCGACGCTGTTTCGTTTCGATTGAACTTACCCCACATGGAAGGCAAGTCGCGTGTAGCGTTGCTGGCTTTGGGCATTGTTAAGGAGCCGCATACATGGCGTTTCCCATTTGTGGTAGCGTGCTTTTTAGCCTACGAGGCCCGCGGGAGCTTTTTTTCATGCTCGCTGTGAAATGAGCACTATAAGCGCACAGCGATTTGCGGATAAGGCGCTTAAGACCTCTGTTTGGCGGCTGTTTGTGTTTTTGAAGCAAACGCTGCGTTTTAGACTCCATTGGCCGTTGTTCATTACGTGTCCCTAGCGACGTCGTTGCATATCCCTCCCCCTCCATGTGGATGATCATTCTGTGCTAGACGTTTCTTCTGCCTGTAGACCTACTGTTCAAACTACAGCTCACACGATCGGTTGGTGTGCGTCAACATATGTGTAGTCCTCTTGAGTTTTGTCGAAGACCGGAGACAGGAGTTGACCTTCGGTCCGACAAGTGCTGTTGCTCATACAGAATAGCCATATGAGCAATAGCTCATAATACGCAAGTCTCTTTGCTGCGAGGGATCGGGCCACGCCTCGTGCACTGCATGCCAGTGATGGACTTGAGCACCATGTCAATTTGTGAAGAAGATTGCCTACCGGGGCATGAGCGCAAAATTGCCATAGGTCTTGATTCGCAGGTCCAACGCAGTGCGTCAACGGCCTGCATGCTAGTGTCCGGCAACGGCATGAATGCAATGTCCTGGGAGCGGCAGGACTCTCGAAAGCCTTTAATCTAGAAGCTAGTGCCAGTACTACAAGCAACACGGTGGGATGATTTCACAGGAGACGCAAATACGTCAACTCGCCCGCACGCAAAAACCGGAGCCCAAACACAAACGACCAGGCCCATGTTCTAGTCTACGGACTCGCAGTCACGCTGCGCGCAGTTCCGGCGCACTTAATTTTGTTTGGCTATGCTGCCTTCTAAAATGGTTTCCTAGCTACGGCTAAATGACCTAATGATTCAAACACATTTATTTTCTCGGATGCGTTGGTTCGTCTTCGACTCTACTAGACAACTTCAGAAAGCACCAGAAACCGCGCACTCGCGACACAGCACCCATGATCAAGCTACAAGCACTTGCATCTCCTCGCTCAGAAGCTTGTACTTTGCTGGCGTGACTAGATCAGCTATGTGGAGAAGCGCATTAAAAATGCAGCACGGCTCTGGCTCCCACGATATCTGCTGCATGTTGGTGTCTCCATCGCAACACAAATTTAGTTCGCCTTCTCAGTCCTTGTGTATAAAAATCATAAAGCAGTCTCTTGAAGCATTAAAACTACAAATAATGCAACATTAGTCACTTCATGTGAGACAGTGCACTCACTAGGAAACACTGTCTCATTGTCTCATCTGGCCGAAGCTTCGCCTACCGGTCCCAGTCACAGTATAAACATATGGTGCAGTGCAGGAAGCAACCTAATTGGCTGCGGCTTCGTAAATCGATGCCATATGTGTATTAAGCAATGGGCTGAGACGACTCCATTATCGGCTCCATTATCCGTCTGAGCATTGCAGCGGGGAGGCAATAACGCCGGAATGACAATATTGCACCACAAAGATACAGATCTACCCAGAGTGCACTGTCATTGAACAATTGCATCAAATAATTTTTCTTTGTCATCAAGAGAACTCTCTCACGGGCCCTTGCAGAAACGACTCGCGCAACTGTAACATAGCAGAGTACGCGGCTGTTGGGAAAAGGTATACAAGTGCGGCCTTTACCATGGCCGTCCCTTAACCGGCCCTATTTTTTTGCCTTAGAATACTTCTAGGTGCAGCAAATAAAGGCTCACGGTCCGCAGACGGAACGTACCCGCTTGCAGACGAAGTCTCAGGCCTTCACAAACAGTGAAGAGCTAAACAACTCGTATTCGCCACGATGTTGTTCGCTCACAAGAGCTCTGCAGTCGCACACGCGGAATAGGGAAGCAGTGCCCGCTCCATTCATGGTGATGTGGCTGCTGCCAGTATCAACGCAATGCCTATGCGCAGCTTCAAGTATCTTCTTCAAAAGTTCGCCAGGGATCCCAGTGGGGCTTTTTGAAATCCGGGATGGACGATTCCTTGCAAAACAGCTCTTGCTTGAGCTCAATAGTTTCCTTTACCCCAAGCCGATCGCCTTTTTTTAAAGTTTCTACCGCGGCACTCAGTCGGTGTGCAAGCAGCACGTAACTTTTGCTGCGCAGCACGCAAAAGTGACGTTTTTTGCACTCCCAAAATCCTGGAACCGCGGGCATGACTTGTGGCCACCACTGAGGTGCATCCATTGCCGGCCCCAAAGCCTTTATTGCACATAGGAGCGCATCTAATATCAGAAACCGACGCCCCAAAATTGCGACTGCCTCTGACGGAGTCAACGTTGTCAGAGGTGTGTTATGGTAGTAAATCAAGTGGGCCACAAGTCGTTCGGACATGGTGACTACAGTGTCAGCCTCCCACGAATCCAGATGTGGCTTTTGAAGGAATGAGCGCATGTAAGCTAAAGTGCTGAAACACGTTTTGGTATTTTTTAATTCTTGAGCCCTAGACAGGGAAAATTTTCTTGGTTTCACATGCTTACCCAATGATGGGAATCTGTAAAAGATGTGATCAACGAGTTCTTGCTCAGGATCCGAGCCGGATTCTTCTGGAACTATCTCCACAGAAGGTGCCCTGTTTTCAGAATTGTTTGTGGATTGAGTCGCGGTTGACAATGATGGACTTTGAAGAGGCTCGGCAACCGGCGTGTCGAAAGCAGGCGCTGGTTGTGGAGCTGGCATTGCAGATGTCTCTTTCCTTGAAGAGCAATCACTATGCACCAGGCATGGCCGTAAAGAATAATCGTCAGCTGATGAGTCGTACAACTGAAACTCTCGTACACGGATCGATGCCGAGCCGCTCAATCCCTCGTTTGCGCTTGACGAAGGGAACGAAAGTAGAGCGCCCACCTCGTCTTGGCTTGACTCCGTTTCAACAGTAGCCAAGTCTATCTCGGGGGGAGCCCAAACCAACGGTACTGATTGAAGTGCTCTCTCAAGAGCGTCAGAGGTTTGCTTTCTATCGGCTCCTGATGTTTTATGCAGCAGAGCTCCTCTCTGAGAGAAACGCATCTGCTTCAAATTTGGCCTTCCATATCCAGCGTCTAGTGCTCCCCCGATATCTTGTGTAACCTGGTCAATCGTCCTCTTTCGACTGACTGCAGGGTCAGAATGGTTACTGCCAAGCCCCCCGAGCCACCTTCTGCGTGGCTGGGTCCCCAAGGGAGGGGCGCCATGTACGTGACCCGAGGTAGTTTGAATTTCGTGGAACATTTGATGCTGATACGAAGGACCTCCCCATTGTTCTGACCTCGACAGTGCGGAAGCTTGGACCGCGCGAGGGTGCAAATGCGCATAGGGCTGTGCGCAAGGGCTCAGTTCCTGAAAGCCCTGATAAGATGATGGCATGCTCGTAGTACCATATGCCACAGGCACTTCATTTTCAACTGTGCCCGAGGAATACGAGCCGCTAGTAATCTCAGCGCGCGTGGGATGAGTCAACGAGTATGGAGGCGGCCATCTCGCTGGAGAGTCATCCGGCGGCTCCCCGGCAGCAACTAAACTCTGTAGAAGGCTGTGTTCTCCTTCATTCCAAGAATCCAAATCAGTTTGAGCTGAAAATGAATCCGTTGGACTCCAAGGTTGCTCCATTGCAGAAAAAGGCGCGCTTGTCTGGCCCTCCTGCAGATGCTGGTCCTGCTGAAGCTCCGACTGAAATGGTTGATTTGCTGCCAAATCTGGATGAATCAGGCGTGCTGGCAATGGGAATGCGGCTTCTTCGTCCCCCTCCATCTCCAAGCAGAGGTCAAGTATTTCGGCCAGCTCGGGATCATCATATCCATCATCCAGCCCTCCCATTAATTGTCGCGGGGCATTCCCTCGATCAGTCCGGCCTCTAAAAGTGCGGAGGCAGTTAATGATAGCCACAACTGCCAATACGGAGAAAAGGGCAATAAATTTTCGACCCAGAAATGCATGGGTGGGCTGCCAGCGCTTTTTATATAGCTTCTTCTCCGCTGTTGTGTGGCTGCTAAGCTCGAAGACAGCTGGATACCATCCGGATGACATTTGAACGAAGAAACAGGACTGTGCTCCCCGTCGAACGAAACTCGCAAGAGCCAGGGCTGTCAAGACGGTTTTAATATCAAGAGACTAGTACTCAGAACGAGTAACACGAAAAAGCACCCAGTTTCGGAGGACGCTCACTACTCTAAAAAACACTCACACTCACGCAATTTTGACAGGTTTTTGTACTTCAAGCAGGCGTCCTCTTCAAGCAGAGTTAAACTTGTTGCAGCTGTTAAGATAACAGATGCCCCTGAGTCACCGCTTCACACCACGTCGTCAAGCTTTGAAGTGATAAGGCAAACGGCTCGCAGCGATGCCCCACGTACGCCTTCACATTTGAAGTCAAAGCCTGGTATCACCGGAAACGGTGGAGTCCCCAAAAAATCCCGGCAGATTATGTGCAGTGAACTTTCGACGAGAAAATCCCTGTTGCTCCTTCGGGAGACGAAGACGAGGCACGTATCCCTATCACCTGCAACTGTTGCGTAGGCTGGCCTCTTTGCACTGTTATCAGCAGCCTTCCCCTTAACTCGCTCTTCCCATATATCCAGATCTCACACTACAGCTAGCCTCGTTAGTGAGATAGTTTAGTGCTCCTTCCCCAAATTTTAAAGTCCCTGCAGATCGAAACCCTCGAGAGTCCCACCAGCGCGCAGGCTTGGTTGCAAGGTAAAGATGCGTCACGGCAGAGTGCAGCTTTTTGACCTTGCACTTTTGAGACATATAAAAATGACCTTGAGAGACTACTGAAGCGACTGCATCGCGGTGGTTGGTCCGCCGACACCTGGTGGGCTTTAGCCAAAAGTGCGACGGCTGTCCACAGTACGACAAACTCTCAAGACGCTAATTGCTCCAAATATAAGTAACATAAAGTATTGTCTTCATCCCCAGAGGGAGAAGGGTCGTAAAGGTCTCCTTGCGTTGCTCACAGTTCCGAGCAGCAGGGAGGAGCAAGGGACCGTGAAGAAGCAGCCGACGAAGCCGTGAATGAAGGGTCTTGGACCTCTCTATGACCTCATCATCTTGGCTACGCGTTCACAATTGTTGAAATAGTGAATGTCTCTTTAGAATGTGATATCAGGAATATTAAGGTAGACCATTTTGCAGCAGAAGGCTGCCACAAGCATCAGCATACTGGTTGGGGCGGGGCAGGCAAGGAATGTGTGATGCTCAGTGCATCCAGCAGCGCTGTGTGGTGTCACGGTGTTCATTAGCAATTCTTCTCCACTGCCAACCCTTTCCTGCACTTTTCATTGCTAACAAATAACTAAAATAAATCAGGGGAGTAAACCTATGAGGGGGAAATCTGGGGGTCCTTCTTACTGCGTGGGTTGCTGCCCAATGTGCTCTGTTGCCGACAGTCCCAGTACGGGCCAGGATGCTTTTTCTGGTTGTCCTCCAGAGCCTTGATTTTCTACAAAGCTAGCTTATATTTTTAGTAGATATTGCTTATTATTTATGCGTAAGATTTCTGGAAACCGACTCTTTGGCCCTCCAGTGACGTTGTGCATTGCAGACCACCCGTATACCTAGTGAGGGGAAAGCCCTCTACACGCCCGGCGGAGCACGTAAACGCAAAATTGAGTCAAGTTCTCCGAAGTGATGCAGCAAGACATATCAAGACATGGTACGCTTGTGTTGCTTTTGGTCGGGAAGACAAATCCGCAATGACTCTAAAGGGGACAGGAGAACCAACTTCATCTTCCGATTGATGCAGTGACAAATACCAATACTGCGGCATTATCTGCAGTCATTATAGTCAAAGATGACATATATGCGACAAACTGTGCAAAAAATAAGGACGGCTGCAAACAACAAGTACGGAACAGCATCTCGAATGTTCAGCGGACATGAGACGGAAGCAACATAGAATTTGGCTTAAACGTTGTGACATGCAAATTTCAAGTCACTACTAATGACAAATTTGGTCGAGATATATTCGTGTTTATGGATGACATGTGTGGTTTCCCAAGAGCCTGGATGATTATGTAGCAATAAAAGATACGATGCTTCTTGACAGGTTGGACTTTTCACACAATATCCTAGCGCAGGTCTGCAACATATTATATGGCGTATTTATTGCTCAAGGCAGTGATACGGAGCCATTGTCCAGGCCCTGTGATAATTTGTTCAGTCCTAATGTAACCAAGAGGGTTACACGGCAATTGAGAAGCGTGACAACTTTTATTTAGTTGTCGTCTCCTCTATGAATTTCACACAGGCAGATTTCACAGTAGTCGATTAAAGCCACCACTCATCTTCTACAGTCTGACTTTAATTAATGCAGCTACAACAGATGAAGGGATTCACTGCAAAGCACCGATTCTTTGAAGTAGGAACAGACCTGTACGCTCTTGATCTCACATTAAATTGTTTATTAGCTAGACGAGAGGGATGTGCAGGATTCTTAGCACTGCGAACAGGCGAATGAGCCTATCGCTTAAACGCACAGCCTGCCGTATGACGATAGCACATATACAAAATGCCGCCAGCGCGTTCCGTTTGAAATCCAGTGCTAGCGGTCATTTTATCTTGCAACTCTCTTAGTCCTGAGAGCCAACGGAAGAAAAAAAATTGGTTGTCAGAATAATACATGATGTGTTGATGGAGAGCAAAATGCACAGATGAGTTTATCCCCGTAGTTACCAGTAAAAGGTCTTCGACTACCAGAATCGCCTACAGATAATTGAAGCACATGAAGACTACTGCTGTGTCCTGCCTCTTTGTGATCTTAACGCGTTTGTATACAGCTTTATATCATAAACTTTAGGAGCCTGTAAATTTCTGATGTGAGTTTAGTGCTGAGTCAACTGCAGCACAACCGTTTGGAATGCAAGTAAAGGTAGAACAGAATAGCAATGTTTACGGGCATCGTACAGTATATCTGACTTCTGGCTGACGTTCACGGTCCTACTCAGAAGTGACAGAGAAGCGTAATAGCAAAAGACCAAAGGAGCCTAGCACTGCCTTTTAAGGGTAAACCTCAAAAATCAATGGGCACCATTTTTTGGAGTGTTCGCAACACATGTGCCTCTCTGCGGTGAGCAGCTTATTTGAATCCGCGCTTTTTCCAAAGCTACCGAGAAACGTTTCCACCACCCGCACCGGTAAGTTAAAGTTCTGGCAAATCATGTATCGGTCACAGTCATGCGTCTACGTAATATACTGCGAAACGGGCCTGAACAGTTAAATCTTTCTTCACAGTTCGCGTGGCCGGAAGGTACCATAAGTGATCCCTCTACAACTACTGTCAAATTACAGACCGTTCCCCTGCCTCTTTGCTGTATTCTTCAGCATGATGCGCGAGTTGCGACGGGGCCACTGCGCCTTCTGTTGTGTGCCAGCGAGTGGCTCTGAATGGCTTCCTTCGCACCTCAGACTTCTTCATGCTCCCGCCTTGAAGGCGCATTACCTTTGCCTCACGTTCCTTGCAGTGATTCGCTTATAAACACCCGGCCCGACCTATCTGCATGCAGGTGTGTGCTGTGCGATACAGAGGCTTTCGATATCATCGAGTGAGATAGATTGGGTCACCCGTTCGGTAACGGAGACAGTTGGAACTGTGGTAATGCACTGTTTAGCGCGGCTTGCGCCTGCGGGCAGCCCACATGGCTGTGATCTCTCTTTCAGCCCATGCATCTGCAGATATATCTTTGTGTGATGAGGCCACAATGTGTTTGGAATTCTCCTAGTTGAGTCGATGTTTAATATTGCCAAGAAACCTGTTCCGTTCCTGGAACTGCCTTTAGTTATCTTGAAGACGGAAAGGGGCTGTAGCGCGCGCGAATTAGTCCACAGCAAACATCCATAGACACGCCACTGATGTGAGTTCTTGCTGCCTTGGAAATGGCAGCACAGTTTTATATTCGACTATATCGTTGGATACCTGAAGTGGCTCACTAGCGGGCCCTAGGCGAGTGACTTCTCCGCAACTCTTTCACCTAGTTTACCACGGGGGAGTATACAACAAGCCAAAGCACTTCAACTACTATAGCTACCTTCGCCTAAGTCAAGTGGCCACCTAGCTCGTGGCAGTAGTGATATGCTTTTGAAATGTTCAAAGATTCCCCGTCCATGTGAAAAAAAATTTTATTGTCAAGATTTTTTGTATAACGTGCACCTGAAGGCAATCACTACACATGAATAATCACGCTCATCAATGGACCCGTGTTCGTCTCACCCGAGGATCAATGGCATAGTTTCTGGAACTGCACCCTACAAATTGTCCGTTGCACCGTATTTACCCGTTCGAGATGTGCTTAAGAGAGCTCACTTACAGGTAAACGGCAATGCGACCGAGGTGGCACTGACACCTAAACTTGAAGAAACACGCAACATGAGCAAGTACATCAACAGCCAATGGGATCGGAAGGTCAGGCCTGCTGCAAATGCATGCAAAACTAGTGAACAAAAGCCTAAGTAGGGGCCATATACGTAGACAGACGTCTGTTACAAAGCGTTTACTCTGTCACAAGTGCTAAAAAACTTCGTGCGCCCCGGAAATAACAAAACATACGGAGCTTAAGAAACACTACGTGCATGTGGCGCCTTTGCTGTGCCCTGATCAGCGAGGCCACGCACAACTTTGCACAACTTTACGTATCTCTAAATGTGCCCACCCAATCCTCAAGAACAAAAAGATGATGTCATGCAGGCTCCTTACTTGATACTAATTACTCAGTTTACTACTCGGGGCGAGAGTACAAATCCTTGTACCACTGCAGTATTGATGCGACTGTGCATGGGCTCCGGGGTCGCCCGGTTGAACCCGATCTGCCGTAACTGTCCCAAGAAATGTGGAGTAAAGGCCTTGCTCAGCCGCAAGCGTGTTCTGGTGCATCTCCGCAGGAGAGCTTGTGATAGTAGCGCCATATGTCCCACTGGGGCTTCTTAAACAGTGGAAGTGACATTTCCGTGCAAAAGAGGTCCCGTTTTAGCGCAACTGTTTCCTTTGCTCCAGGTCTTTGGCCATTCTTTATCGATTCTGAAGCGGCGCTGAGCCGTTCTGCAAGTAGTGCGTAGTATTTGCTGCGATTAAGCTGCAGTCGTAAATCCGCAATAGCGATTTTTGTTGGAATCAATTTGATGAGCTTCGGCCACCACTGTGGCGCATCCATTGCCGGCCCCAAAAGATCAACTGCACAGAGTAGTGAGTCCAGCATCAGGTAGCGAAGTCCTAGAGTCAAAACAGCTTTGGAAGCGCTCCGCCACGGGACAGCTGATTTATGGAAATTAAACAAGTGATTCACAATACGCTGAGACTCGATAATAATCCCGTTAGCTTCCCTTTCAGTAATACGCAGTTTTGCAAAAGAGGTCAGCATGAACCTCAAGGCCGACGAAGGATGAACGAGCAAGATGGTGTGTCCAAACGCGTTCCCCACGCAAAACTTCCTCACTATAGCATTCTCCTGCAATACCGGTAGCTTGTAAAAGGGATGATAGGCATCGGAAGAACCGGAGACGGGGACGGATTCTGTAAGCTGAGATCGTGATTCGCTACAAGGAGCGTCTGTAGTTTGCGCCGTACTTGGCACAATATTTTCCGATTCTCCTGAGGATGCCTCCGTGCTTGACCAACTTGGTTCGCCCAAGAAGCCAGAGGAAGCCTGAATCTTACTGATTGTGGCTGCACTGCCCTGTGCTTCAGATGGGGCGAAAGCTACAAACTCAATGGGGCCCTCAGGTGTAACGCCACTGTAAAGTTGTTTATTCTTAACGCGCTGTCCCCTCCGCCTCTTTCCGGGAATTACCAGCTGGCTTAGAATTGCGGCAGAACGCCTTTTCTGAGGCTTCTTTAGTGACGCAGTATCTCTCTGAGAAGTCCCATCGGTGGAGGTGGGACCGCTATGGTCATGTGGATGGGAACGGGTCTCCTGATGCGCCGGAAGACCTTCAACAGCTAATGAACACGGTGGTCCACTAGCAAATGCTGGATGAAACGTGCTGCCCGACTCGCCGTGACTTACAACAGAAGGCGCGCAAGGCGCTTCTGGAGGCCACGGCCCCCCAAGGCCCCAATTTGGCAATGCGCCTTCCGCTAAAGGAGCTGCAGAGCTGCCAATCCCGCTGAAATATGGATAATTACTAGCGGGTGGGAAATATGAGGTGCCCAGCGAATTCATTTGAGGATTTCCAATATATGGCCCACTAAACACCTCCATGGAAGCACTACGCCATCCCTGTTGGCCCTGTGCAATCCCCGCTCCAGTGCCCTGGTGGAGTTGACTGTATGGAGGGAGGTGGGGTTGAAAAACTGCTTCGTTGAGCAAAGGCCCTGCTGCCTGGGCTGCCTGCACGCTATGCTGATACTGGGGTCTGATATGCATGCCTTGTCTTTCTGCGAATCCGGTCTGTGCTACGTGGAGTGCTGCGGGTGGCACCAAGCTCCGCTCCTCTTCCATCTCCAGGCACATGTCGAGAATAGCTGAAAGTTCCCTGTCATCCTCCATCCGTGGCGGTCCACTTGCCAGCCTTCGCGGCACATTTTTTTCCCCAGTCCCCCGGTACCGTCCACGGAAACAAGCTAGAATAATGGCCACTATTGGCAACACTAAAAAAAGAATAGCACGACTGGCTTTCTTATGGCAGCAGATCGGGCGCATGCGATTTCTAAATACCTGAGTTACTACATCCTTGCCCGCCGTTTGCGCTGAAGAGACTGAAGAAAGTCCGAAACTGTGTCTACCAGATGAAGGAGTACTGAACACCGGCTGACCGAACGGCTGTGATTGCGCCATGTCGCGCCAAAAGACCCCGCTACGTATCGAACATTCTGTGAAAGGGGAAATAAGGGGGCTAATTGACGGTATCAGTCAGAAAATATCATCAGGTCGACAACAGGGAAACTGCCAAGTCGAGGGTGCCAAGGGAAAGACACAGGAAAATTTTGAACATCCAGCGATCTGGATTTTCTGGAACACAAAATCAAATGTAAGTCGTATTCTTACAGAAGAAGTAATGCTTAATTATGCTTACATGCAGTTAGGCGGTTGCTTCTGTCCTGGTGAAGTGGATGCTGAACAAGCCTCACTGTTGAAGTGTCTCCTGCACGAGGCCCTATACCGTTGTTAAGACAGAACCTATGCAGCGGCGTACACGCAATCAAGCATGCACTTATTTGACATTCATATGCTGTTTTGAGCATCGGGACATGTGAGAGTATCAATATTTTTACTTCACTGGGCAGCGATAAATGTGCTGCTCCCCCAGAGCGTTATTCGAGCCAGAGTGCCCATTCTGCACGTAACGGTATTATGTTGGCAAGCTACAGGAAGCGCCGCCCCTTTCTTCTATTTCTACCTACCAATATTTCCTTATACTAACACAGAACTGTCTACTTTATAACTAAGGCGCTTTTTAGTCTTTCTTAGGCCCTGCCTCTGCTGTGTGTAGTTCAGTTTTGCATACCATAATGGGGCGCAAAAGTGGTCAATTGATGTAGCTTAAATCGAAGTATACGCAGCCAAAACGCAAACCAGGCATAGTTCATGTGCAAGGAAAGAGCTTTGAACGTGATTAGACATGACACGCTCGGCAGCCAACGCTAGTGTTGAACACTGGCGACAGGTGTTGGCCAGCGACAGGTCGAGCATTGCGAACACAGCGCAGATGCTTACCATGCAAAAACGACATATTTTGATAAAAGACATTTTTTATAATCATGTACGGACTATTAATGCCTCCAGGCCAGGAATTTTGCACGATTGAGGAAGGCAACCAGTGGCTTCTGGGCATCTTTTAGAGCTCCCGATCTTCCTGAGTTAAGTGCTTGCCTGTATCCGGTCACGCGTATTATTTGTTCTCGGTGTTCGAAACGTTCCTATGATGATGGGCTATGGAAAACAACACTTGAGCCTAGAGTGGCTTCTGCACCAAACGGGCCAGTAAGATTCAGGACCCGCGGGACCCTAAGAGACAAGAGGGTAATGCACGGACCGTATTTGGGATGATTCTTGAGCTCATGAATTATTGTTTTAAGCTATCTAGAGAGAAAAGGGAGATTCAGCCAAGCCACGTCCCTGTATGTAAGAAAAAAAGTTGCCACCAATCCACAGTAGATTAGATTGGCCTCTGGAAGGTTGACTATACGGGTGCATAATATCTACGTGCACTTATTCAGGTAATTAATTGCTTGATAAGGGTGCACTTGATGAAGCTTTTTGTCGGAGGTGATTCCAGCCTCTTGCTTGAGAGGAGTTCGGGATTACAGGACGACACAAGTAGATTGTGTTGCGCACCTTGATACAAGTAGACTCAGTTCAGCTTTCTACTCAATGCTTCACAGGCCAATCTAACTCGCTATTGTGACGCGCAGCAATGCAACGCTGCGGAGGAATGGCATGTACAATCTTCAGAGAATGTTGTGTTTAGTTTCAGGATAGAGCGTAAGTCGGAGCATTTCAATGAAAGAAACCTGGTTCTTGCAAGAGACTAGGATTTGGGCACTCTTCAGCTAGGCCATCGTTTGGGGCTGGCTGTTACCGATGCCGCTGGCGGTGGCACGGTAGTGCAGAGATACGGACGGCATCTATGGAGAAGCCAGCAATCTACTATGCTGCTCCGAAATTCTCCCCAAGAGTTCCGCCACTGCAGTCAAATGTTGAGCGCCAATCATCTTTAAAGCACCTATGCGCCGTTCCTTGAGGCCCCTAGTAAAGCTGGGTGGCACTGTCACCAAGGCAGTCTTGATAGGCCCTTCAACTCAGGCTTCGGTTATTTTCGTTTCTTATCCAAAAAGTTTTCAGAATGCTATCGCTGTATGAGCACCTCTGATGTTGGCTTTCTGGGTGTTCCAAAGACGCGTGGGCTGCAGATGTGTCCTTTTCTGAGGGTGCACGTTTCTGCGAAGTCTCTGTATGAGTGTAGGCATGATTGCCGTTCATGAATGTATAGTGTGAGCCAGTTCGTGCAATCCTGAAGCGCCAACTTGTAGTCCTTTGTTCATCTGCTGCGTCCACGTGGTTCTTTATTGTTGAATGGCCTGCGTTCTGTTACACAACGCATGGCAATTATAAATGTATAAATAGACGAAACAGCTATTTCAGACGATCCGTTCGAGGGCCGACATCCACGTAACACTTTCCAGAAGGGCTACTGTGGAGTGCATGGTGCTCTTGGTAACTAGAACCAGTGCTTGCACAGCGGAACCATCCTCATGGTCTGTCTTTATGCACACTGTATGCGCCATTAGTTTTCCAAATAAGTTACATTCGATCCAGATTGTCTCTTAGTCTTAGTTCTTTGCCTCATTGTGATGCGCAACTGCCTATTTGGTGCCCTAGAGCGTAGCCTTGTCCCACAGCAACACATTAGAACACTTTCCAGTGCCTGAGATGCTACGAACAACCCTATTAAATGAAAAAGCAGAAATGTTTCATAGTTGTGTATGTGAATGAGTTGTGCACGAGTACTGCAGTGGGGTGTTCTCACACAGCGTACACGCACCATATCCGTACCCTCGACATGCATTTCGTCATGAGAATATATTTACCGTATGCTGTATTGCCCGACCAAATGAATATTCCAGACATTTTCTCCCAAAGTCAGAGCAGTTTCCGTTGGGCAATGAGGCATGGTCTATATTGCAAGGGGCCTGCTTGGCCGGCTAACACTAGCATCGATGCAGCGAGAACGGTTCTACGTGGTCCTGTCCTGCTGCATGCATTCACCAGCTGTAGCAAGCCAGGCGTAGATGTCCCAAGTCCCAAACCTAAAATCCAAGCTTCACTCAGTTAGGCACACCCTCTGATCTTCAGATTGGAGTGGCTTTTTGTGTTCATTCGCGCTAATCAAGCGTCTTGCGGAGGCTCTGCGACCATCAGACTGCACCATGCTACTGTTGCAGCCAAGTTCGCGTTGCCACGCTTGTGTTCTTTTGATGCCATTTTCTTCATTCATGCATTTTGCAAGTAATTTGCCCTTCTTGTGATCCATGCTCACTGTAAAGTTCGGTCTCAGATGGTCTGTGTCCTAAGGGGCTTTTTATTTTCAATCATCGAGACGGGATATCCTCAGTGACTCAAGAGACGTCAGCAATTTTACCCCAGTTATTTTTAAGCGCAAAGTCAAATAAATCCTGGGCATCTGGTGTGTCCAGGACAAAGTATCTTCCGAGTGAACATGGCTCGGGCTACAGATTCACGCCATATCTCTGATCCTTGTACGAGCAGAGAACGCTTCAATTTTTCCCCTGTCCTATTGGAGCATTTGGAAAGCACAGAGTCGGCCCATGAAGTTCCCACTAGAGTCACGCGGCCCGTTTGTGCTGCTCCTCACAAAAGCAAAGTGGTAATACTTTGCATGCTAGCAGTTGTGGCCCTGACAGTGAGCTTTTTCCGCATCTGCTACGAGTGGAGAGGGCATAAGGATGTGCGGCGTCTGTCAAGTAAGTTTCCCAGGGGCGAAAAAGATCCAGAATTATCGCAAATCCTTGATATGTGCCTGGATATGGAAGAGGACAATCAAAACGTTTCCCCAACACTGGCACCTGTGTCGCAGACGCAGCCAATTGGCCGCCAGCCGCCACGATCAACTTTGCAGCACCAGCACAGTCAGCAATCACCTCCAAGTGACTCAATGCCAGAAGAAGAGTATTTTATTACCCAACCTACCACAAGTTTTCTTCGGCTCCTTGAGGAACCTATGGATAGCGCTTTCTCGGGGTACTATCGTTCCAAAGAGACGTCTTTTGAGGAATACCCAGCGAGAAGTACTCCTGAAGAGTATCTACCGATGGCAGGTCCTTCCATTTCACGGATGCAGGCCACGCCCATTTCCTCTTCTGATATTCCATTTAGGACTGTGGAAAGTTCGTATACCTCATATGTTACTCCGCCAGCTAATGCCGCATCGTCTTCACTTCGGGGCATGCAGGGAGTGACCTCTGTAATGCAGCGTTTCGCCCATTTGCCTGAAGGCGCAGTTCAAACTTCTGGAAGTTCGGCTTTGCAAATCCCTGACGACTACTCATCCGCCCAGGAGCGTTATCAGCTCCCGTTGACTCCGCGTGGCCCTGATCATGCGCGCCAAGCATTTCTTGAGATCGGGGAATTTGAGGAAAGGCTTCAGGGCCTGCAGGAAACGACTTCTGTAATGCAGCCTTTCACCCATTCGCCTCCAGGCCAACTCCAAAGTGGTGGAAGTTCAGGTCCACTTGTCCGTGGAATGTACTCAACCACCCAGGAGCACTCTCCGTTTCCATTGACTTGGCCTGGCTCAGGCTATGCGCACCAAGCCACCCAGGAGCACTCTCCGTTTCCATTGACAAGGCCTGGCTCAGGCCCTGCGCACCAAGCATCCCCTGCGGCATCCAAGTCACTCAAGAGGCCACTGAATGAATCTGGTGCGAGTAGTTCATATAGTCCTCCAGCCCAACGAAGTAGGGGCGAAGAGCAAACGGCAACAGCAATGCCGTCAACGAGTCTCGCCTCTTTACGTGACGATGTGGTGAGATCCTTACTGCAAGCTGTGTCCGCTGGAGCAAGCGGTATAAGTATCCTGGGCTCATTATTGCGGTCCTATGACTCATCAGCAGATAAGGTGCCGGAGACATCAAAGGAGAAGAATTCTGAAATTGCCCTCTTACTTTCTAAAGGATCGGTTCTTCGAAGAATGTTACCTTGTGATCCAGCTATCACAAATCACCCATTTTATAAATTGCCAGAAGTGGCTCCAGGCATTAAGGTGCGAAGGTTTTCTCCGTCCGAAGCGTTTTCACGGAGTAACTTACTTCCGCAAGTTTCCACTCCTCTAGAGAGTATACGATCGTGGTTTAGAATGGATGTACTTGATGAAACCGGGGCAAATAGGCTTGTTGTTGAGGCTGAACGCGTTGTGTGCAACCTGTATTTTATCCAACAAAAGCCCGTTCCGAGCACTACAGCTTCTAGAGCTGTTTTAGTTTTGGGACAACGCTACCTAATGCTGGATGCGCTCGTAAGCACAATTCAAGTTTTGGGTCCGACGATGAATGCATCCCGGTGGTGGCCCAAGCTTGTTGGTGCCATTCCAACAGAAATACTTCACAGAAATTTCCCCTCGCCTTTCGAAAGAACAAGGTATTACGAAACGCTTGCATTACGACTGATCAAGGCAATCGAGTTGTTGAAAAAGGGCGTTCGACTTGAGGCATGGGACACTGTCGAACTGAAACGCGAGCTTTTTTGCAAAAAGACTTCTCCTCGATGGTTTAAAACATTCCGTTGGGATTCTTGGCGAACAGATGATAAAGAGTCGTCCTCTGGTGAACAGACGTGACCTTTAGATTCCGCAGCAGCTACAACTGGATCGCGGGCTTTGCTCTTGTGCCTATTATTGCGAAGCCAAGGAAGGAACTTGTGCTGCCTAGTGTCGCCAAGTGGCTTATCAAGTGTTTCGACTTTCCAGTACTGGAGGGTGCAGCGAACACCAGTAGAATGTGCCCGTGCGTAGGCGGCGCGTTTTCTGAACGCGCCGCCAGTCTGGGAGGCATGATGAGAAAATACAAACTGTGGACGGCTATGGCAAGCTTGCGTGACTGCACTTGCTGACGCCCCTGACACTGGAGTGATTAATATTTTCCGGAATCACTCCTTCAAACAGGCGGGGCCACGAAAAGTTGTTTATAGATATTCCGCGATATAATGCTTTTCTCTCGAAGGCGGCGCCAGCTGTTGTAGGTTGGCGTCTGGCTAGTGATTTTGCTTCAGAGATCCCGAAAGTGGCCCCGCAGGGACCGTCAACTGGAGGTCCGTCTGCACACGACACTATTTCACAATACCCATGCGGTGCCGAGCCTGCTCAACACGCAGATCTGTGACATATTTACTGTGCCGTGTGTACGTGCTTTCGCTTCGACTAGTGAATTTGCTTTTGTAATGACCCGCGTGGTCATGCTCCTCGTTTCGTGAAGGTAATCTGCAAAATAAGAGCTTGACACAAAGTTGTGGTCTTAAGTAAAGATACAAAGGAGACGTAAGGGCAGAACAGACAGACCTGCTTTCAAGGGAGACTACTACCCTTTCTTTTCCGTAACATTAGGCCTTTGGATGATAGGTTTGTGCTTGTGCCTTGCCTGCCTTGCTGCATTTCGGGTCCAGTAGATGAAGGGCCGACTAACGCAAATAAGCGTGCGAGCAAACCAGATTCGGTTATTGTCTATTCAGCTTACGACTTGCCTGTCAGTTCTTGCTTGGCGTAACAGTAGAAAGAACACTTGAAGTCATTGTTTAGTCTGTTCTTCCTCTTTCAAAAATGTTGCGTGAGATGAACATTTGAATATTTGATGATGCTGCAGCAGCAATTGACCTTTTTATCTTTGGTTTTTTCTTCCTGGTGTCCAGGAACCGCTTTGTCGCCCCTGATTTCGTTACAATCCTATACAGTCTTTCTTTGTGGGATCCAGAGAACACGCCAGCTGGGTGATGCGTAGCGGAGGTGGTTTCTACAACGCAACAAGCTCCCCTTAATCTCCTGCATGCCGCCCCATAACACTTGTAGTAGCTTAATCCCACTCTGGAGGGAGATGTAAAATGAAATGTCGTCAGCTTGGCTTAGTGAGGCCATAGTAATTCCTCATTCACGTCGTGTGGAGCGATCATGTGATTCGCTACGAGCAACGCAGAAAACACCAACGCAGAGTTGCTCGCTTTTGGAAGGATAAAGATGAAAATGTAACATAATTGGAGGCAAGCAACAGTGTAATCATGTCGGGGAGTGTTTCGAGGGGTGCGCCCCGCCGTGAAGCATTGCAAATTCACCTCCTGCCCTGCATGCTGTCTGCGTATTCATCAGCGCACATGACCCATGCTGGTAGAATTCTGCTTCCCTGCTTAGCCGCTGGTTGTAGCGAGCCCATAGCGCTATATAAACGCTTGCGCTCTCTTCATAGAGTTGGACAAGTTTAGATTGCAAACCCCCCGAACGCTGCCCCCAGATGCGAGCAAAATCCAAATACGTTTCAGAGTGAGGTCTGTTTAGTTCCCTTATGAGAAATTGATTCTGATGTAGGTTCTACAAGGACTGACCGGAGCAACAGCCCGAGCAGGAAGCCAGAGCCGCTTCAAGCAAAGTACTATTGCTGCTGTGGTTCGAATGGTTGAAAAGGAATCTTCAGTGGTATTCGCATTGTACAGTCAATGTGTATTATGAATATGTTGCGGTTTTAGGGTGCGCGCAGGTGAAGCTAGAGTGCATCGCGCACCAAACTTGACATGGGAAGGTCGGGAGGAAAATTCATATGGATAGAGAAGGTTGCCACAACTAAGTATCTAACGACGGTTTTATCCTGTCCTTCACGTGTTTTCGGTGCATTTCTTTCGCTTTGCCGGTGCTCCGTATTGCTGTTGGTTGTTCCTTGTTCATGGGAGGAGCATATGTGGGGATGTTCTGTCCAAAGAAGAATTTCGTGTTCCATAAAACATAAGTTTGACGAATAAGCTTGCGGAAAGGGAGAAGAGAAGCCTGTGCTACAGGCCTTACATCTGCTAGTATTTCGTTTACTTCTGGGTGCGAGTAGATCGCGCCAACTGGGCGGTAGTTCTGGGTTTTCGTGAATTTCACAGAACTGAGGGCTATACACGGTCACAGGAGTCCCCAGGACTACTACTTATTCAAATTCGCAGCGCCTAACAAGGGAACGGACATGCCAGGGAGAGGACGATAATCCATGTGCCTGGAAATTCGCCAAGAAACTCCTAATATTAGAAATCAGCGCCTTCATGGCTTTATCAGCAGTTTTAGAGGTGTCTTGAATCGTGGCAGCTGACAACTACGACAGCTCCTGTTCTTTCTGTGATGAAGCGTTGAACTAGCTTTCTGACATGAGATTCCCCTATGTCTTGTTTCCTTTACGCTCGAAAGATATTCATTCTGCTTCTCTAAAGCTCTTTTTACAGTATTTTGACTCATCTCGCGCGCAGCGTGAGAAAGGAGGGATTATGTGCAGTTTTTCACGTGCTTTCTGCCCGTGCTCCCAGGGTATGATAATCCGATCGAGAACCCACTAAAACGCATACGAATGATTTTTGCAGAGTCAACGAGATGAGTGTGCTTCTATACAATCGTTTATGCGTTTCATGGGGTGCTGCGTTTCCTCACGGCGAGTATCATGCGAATGTGGACGTCGTCGTCCCAGTTGGAGAGTGCAACACTGCTTCTGCTAAATAATTCGCTTGAGATCATGGAGATATTTGGGATATTTAAGTCTGCACTAAGCAGTATTTTGCTTTCGCCACGGTATCCTTGTTCACAGGCTCGTCGTCTACCTGCAGCCTACGATGGTCGCGGTCCAGACCATTGCAGCCGCTTTGGGCTTATGCAGGGGCTGTCAGTGGCACTTGTGCCAATGAGTCGCTTACACCTCCGCCTTTTCTTTCTTTCGAAAAATGCCAGAGGCTCACACTACTGATTGCAGACTCCAAAGGTCCAATCACAGCTCCGTTTCTGTTGGTTGGTCACCCGCAGGTGACCTATGCGGGAGCAGCTGCACAGGGTTGCCAGCTGCTCTTCAGTCCATACCTGTCCCTTTTTGATGTTTTCCATCAGCTAACTTGTAAATGGCTTTTTTCTTGTAGCTCATGGCTGCTGTCGGCGGACTCACAGTGCAACGGAGTGTATGGGCACTGTTGGCAGCGACCAGATTCATCACAGGCTATGGACACGCCTTTAGGGCCTCAGGAGAAAAGGCTGTTTGGGGCCTTACCGCTTTGTAGAAGAAAACATCCCTTTAGAATTTTTGGAAATGCACCAGAAACCCAGTGCGCCTTGATATTTTGGCTGCGGATGTAACACATGCTTTCCAAAGTCCCAGTTTGCCAGCACCCCACTATAGCAGGAGCTCCAGTCTTTCTTGGTTGATTTTTGGGATAACCGTGTTTCTGCAATGGCCTGAAATGCATGGACAAGGTCTGCGCTTATGGGACTGCGGCAGCTTCAGCAACAGCAACTCTAGCAACGACAACTCCAGGAGAGTGTTGCCATCTGTCCTTGCCTTCGCCTTTAGCAGGGAGTCAAGGGCAGTCCAAACTGACTTTTCCGTAGGCATCAGCAAATTTATGTGCATACAGAAGAGCTGAAGTCTTCGTTTGGGAGCGCAACATCCGACTGGTGAACATTCTGACAAGACAATCAACTCAGGACAACTTTTGCCAGCCGCCACCTACAGTTTGGAACGGCGAAGTTCTTTTTTTTATAGATCCAGGTGCCGTTGGACAGGACAACGGGCCTCTTTTCTTTGGCTCCCATCGCCTGAAAACTTCACTGGAGGCCCACTGCTGCAGCCTTTTCTTCTGGGTCGCATCCAAGGGAACGGGAGCCACCAGCTGAGCTGGTCGCATCGATTTCAGCCCGCACTTTGGCGAACTTTTATCCATCTTAGAAAGTCTGAACTTCTGCTGCTGCACAGCCTGAAACTGGTGCTTCTGAGGCCCGATATCCCCTAGGGGAAGTCCACAGCGAACTACTTTGCCGTGCCTCACGGGTTGGGGCTGCCGTAGCTGTCTCAGCCATCATGAAAGCCACATAGATTTGCTGACTGCGCAGAAGACTGTAAAACATTGCTGCAGCCTGCTGCTGCAGAGAGAAGCCCAGGTAAAGGCACTACGTGGTCTCACAGGCTTTTGCAGATATCTAAAACTGGAGCCCGACACAGCATGCTGCAGCTGCTCATGGACTGAGGCTAGCAGCAGATGCAGAGACAAAACTTACGGCAACAGCCAAACCAGCAGCAGCAGCAGCAGCAGCAGCAGCAGCAGCAAAGATAGCCTTTTCGGCGGCCTCGGCAGCGAATTCCCGAAGAAGCTGTGGCCTTTGCTGCTGCTGCTACGGGAGCCGATGCAGCTGTTATACAGGGCTCTGTTGCGAACAGCAAATCTGCAGGCAGCGCAGCAGTCGCAGCAGCAACAGCAGCAGAAGCCACAGCAGCACCCGGCGCCCCAGAAGCTGACTGCCCAGTGTCAGTTTAGCCCCTTGAAAGCATCTGAAAACAAAAGAACAACTACTGAAAGAAGAGCAGCCAGAGAGAAGACAGGAGACACAGATGCAACTATTGCAGAGGCCACCGCAGCCACTGCAGCTCGCCACATTTCAGTGGCAGCAGAGGATCCGCACATTCCTGCAGCATCAGAAAAGCTGGCCTTGGCAGCAAAGCAGCAAGATCTATAAAACGACTTTTTGCGTTTTTTCCGAAAAGACCAGTTCTTGATTTATACATTCAGCTAAATAAACAACACGGGGAGTCTACTTTTCTGGCCAGACTGTTGCGTCCAGGCAAATCGCCTCAGAAACAGCAACAGCAGAAGCAGCAACAGCAGGAACAGCAACAGCAGAAGCAGCAACTGCAGAAGCAGCAGCTTTTCGGAAATGGAAAGACGCCAGCAACTGACTCCGCCCGGCGGCCTGGAGCCAACTGACTCTTCAAGAAATGCCCAATTCGCTGCTTCCGGGCAGTTTGCCCAGCTCATTTCTGGAAGCACTTCTTTAGCTGAGGCCTACATTTCTATGGAAAGCGGGGTTGAGCAGCAAGGGCAGCTGCAGCAGATGCTAGGCGTTGACATCAGCCTCGAGCTGCGGCAGCTGCAGCGCGAGGAGGGAGAAGTCATTGTGGAGCAGCAGCTTATTGAGGTCCAGTCGCAGCTTGAAGCACTTAGATGCGGACAGCAGCAACTAGAGGACTCACAGTCTCCTCAAATGAGAAAAAGTCTTTCCCCCAGTCACAGCCAGCTGCCCTATGAGCTGCAGCGCATGCACTTGGGTCCCCCGCTTCCGCTGCAGCGACAAGTGGATGACCAGCTGCAGCAGCTGCTGCTGGAGCCAGCGCAGCACAATGCAGATGGGGCTCAGCGGCCAGACCGGTCGCCGTCTTCCCAGCAGCAGCAGCAGCAGCAGCTGGGGCGGCAGCTGCAGCAGCAACAGCAGCCGAGCGTGCGCCGCCAGCAGCAGCGCCAGGGGCGTCAGCGGAGAAGACAATCCAACTACCTGCAGCCAAGCCAGACGCAACAACAAGAAGAGCGGCAGCAGCCGCAGCGACAAGAGCGGGGAGGACAACAAGAAATACAGCAGCAGCAACAGCAGGAGCGGGAGCAGCTGCGGCAGCACCAGCAGCAGCAACAACAGGAGCAGGAGCAGGAGCACGACCTGCAGCAGCAGGGGGAACAGGAGGAACAGGAGCAGCAGCGCCGCCAGCCCCCGTCGCCGCTGCAGTTTTCTATGTTGGAGCAGCAGCAGCAGTTGGAAGCCGAGGAGCAGCAGACCGACATGGAATTTGTGCAGCAAGACATAGAAACAGTAGAGGGTGTTGCAACGCAGCAGCAGCTTCTGCTGCTGTCCCCGCCTTCGCAGCAGGCAGCGGAAGCGGCAGTGGATTGCGAAGCAGCAGCAGCAGAAGAGTTGGAGCAAGTGCTTTCGCTCTGCGTTGAGCAGGAGCTGCTGCAGCAACAGTTGGAAGAGGCGCAGCAGCAGTCCCTGACGCAAAAGATTGAATGTTTTGAAAGTCTGTCTTGCGATCCTGAAGAAGAACTGTCTGCTGAGCAGCAGCAAGAGCAGCTGAGGCTCAGCGAAGACAGCTGCAGCGAACTCTCAGCGCTGGAGCAGCAAAAGCTGCAGGAAATTGAAGACATGAGGCAGCAGCAGAGCAGCGAGCTGGAGGGGATCTTGCGGAAGCACAAGGAGCAGCTGAAGAGGCTGAAGTCGATGCAGCGCAGCCAAGGGGGGCTGCAGCCGAAGTTGAATCGGCCGCAGCAACGGGAGCGGCAGCAACGGCATGCGCAGCAGCAGGAAGAGCTGAGGCACCTGCACCATCTCCAAGTCAGCGAAGTGGAGCAGCGGCATCAGAAGGAAATGGATGCGCTCATTCGAAAGATCAACGACGACTTGGGCCTGCCGCAGCCCCCGACGCCCCCGCAGCAAAAGCAGCAGCAGCAGCAGCCGAAGCCGCGGGAGTACCTGCGCAAAGTGCACGCGAGCCCCATGAAAGAGGAAGACGTGCACGCCGTTGTGCAGCAGCAAATGCTGCTGAACCACGAAGAGGAGGCCTTTTTGGTTGAAGAAGAAAGAGAGAGACAAAAGAAAATTCAGGCGGAAAGACAACTCTATAGAGAACAAATGATGGCAGCAGGCCAGTCAGTGCCCCAAGAACAGCCCAAGAGAAAGCCCGTGACTCTCGTGGACACTGAGCACTTGGGCGGCTTCAACCAGCTGCAGCAGCTACGGCTGCAAGCCGACGCAGAGCAGCAGCTGCAGCAGCAGCAGCAGCAGCACGATCAGCAGCAGCAATGGGCCGAAGGCGAGGGGCCCCGCAAGCAGAAAACAGTGCGAAACTTCACCAAGGAGCAGCTTCTTCAAGACGCAGGAAAGCTCAACAAACTTCTAGAACATCTGAGACCTGAAAAAGGCATTCAGGGTCTCAGAGAGCGACAGCTACAGGAGCAGCTGCGGCTGGTGGAGCGCAAAGAGGGCGACGAAGACCCTGAGCAGCAGCAGCAGCAACAGCAGCAGCTGCAGCAGCAGATCGGCGACTTGGCGCTGCTGCAGGCTGAAGACACGCAGCAGCAAGAGCTGCAGCATACGCCCCTTCGTTTTGGCCCGCTGAGCCAGCTGCTGCAGCAAAACGACCAACTGCAGCAAACGCCAACTAGCCCCCTGCTGCACTTGCCCGCTGGGCAGCTCGCAGCGCAGCCCTCAGCGCCAGCAGCGTCGCAGCAGCAGGAAACAGCAGGCCTAAGCCCTGCCACGCAGCAGCAGCAGCAGCAACAGCAGCAGTTTTTTGATAGCCCTGTGATAGGGAATATGAGGCTCATTTTGGAGCAGGACAGAGAGAGGCAAACAGACCAAAGTGACGAGGAGGAGGAGGAGGAGGAGGAGGAGCAGCAGCAGCAGCAACACGAGACCGGAATAGCCGAAGAAGCAAGATTCCCAAGACCGCCTCAGCAGCACCAGAGGCAGCTGCTAGGGCTCCTGCAACAGGTTGCAGAAGCAAATGTAGCTCGAGACCCAATAAGCCCTACTGGCGCTCAACAGCAACAGAAGGCCCTTCAAAAGCAGCTCCAAGAATCGTGTTCAACGCAGCAGCTGACGCTGCAGCACGAGCAGCAGCAGCTGCAGCAGGACCTCCTGGAGGCTCCGGCAGGAGGGCCTCAGCAGCAGAAGCAGCAGCGGCCCGCACAGGAAGCGCAGAGCAAGGGCTGCCAGATGGGAGAAACCCTGGAGCCCGCAGCAGCTCTGGAAGGCCCCACTAGAATGCAGCAGCAGGAGCAGCAGCAGCAAGAGACCGAACTGCCAGCTCATGCAGGCCTGCTGCAGCAGCCCCTGGCCGCACGTGGGAGTCTTGGGTATGTGGGCGAGGCTCTCAATGAGCAGCAACAAACTCAGCAACGACAGGAGCAGCAGCAGAGGCTTCACGGGCCTCTTTTGCGAGAACTTTGCAAACAACACCTAAACTTGCCGCTGCTGCAGCCGCAGCAGCTGCTGCTGCTGCAGCAGCAGCCGCAGCCAGCACTCGAGCAGTCCACGGAGCCACCGGAGCGGCTGCTGCGGCAGATGGGACTTCAGCAACCAACACTGCGGCAGCAGCTGGCGCAGCAACAACAACAAGAGCTACAGCAGCTCCAAGCAGTGCAGCAGCTCCAGGAACACTCTTATTTGCAACAACAGCAGCAGAGGCAGAACGTGTCGCAGCAGCACCAACTGACGCAGCTGAAAGCAGCACCGATGCAACAGACGCAAGCACAGCCGATGCTGAATATTCAACAAGCTCAGAGTGGCCAACTGCAGCAGCAGCAGCAGCAGCACACAGGGACGCAGTGGGAGCAAATAAGGAGACTGCATTTGCAAGAACGCCTGCACGTGCGGCGAATGATCGAACAGCAGCAGCAGACACTGCAGCTGCACCAGCGAGCGCTGCAGCTGCAGCGAGCAATGCACCTGCAGCAGCAAGCACTGCAAAGACGCCAGTCGACTCAGCCGCAGCAAAGCTCGCTGCTGCAGCAGCCCGCGGGGCGGCAGATGTTTTCGCAGCTGCAGCCGCCGGCACAGCTGCAGCTGGAAAGGCAGGTGGAGCAGCATATACAGCAGCACCAGCAGTCCCCCACAAGAGAACTGCAGCAAACAATGGGCTGGGAGCAGACACAGCTGCACAGGCTGCTGCAGCAGCTGGCACAAAGCAATCCCTGGCAAGCTGCGCAGCCGCTGCAGGAGCTGGGCCAGGCCGCGCTGAATGCGCAGTTTCCGCTGCAGCTGCACATATCGCAGCAGCTGGTGAGGCTGCGTCTGCAGCAGCAGCTGCAGCAGGTGAGGCCCGTACAGCCATCAAATCAAGTGCACCAATTGATGCAGCTGCAGCAACGCCCGCCGCGACAAACCTCGCAGTCCCCCCAGCAGCTGCAGCCGCTGGAGCAAGGAGCGCAGGTTCTGACAGCTCCGCCGCAGTCTATAAATGCGCCGCAGCAGCCACCGCAGCAACAGCCACCGCAGCAGAAGCCACCGCAGCAGCAGCCACCGCAGCAGCAGCTGCAGCAGCAGCAGCTGCAGCAGAAGCAGCAGAAGCAGCAGCTGCAGCTGCAGCAGCAGCTGCAGCAGCAGCTGCAGCAGCAGCTGCAGCAGCAGCAGCAGCAACACCAGCAACAGCAACAGCAACAGCAACAGCAGCAACAGCAACAGCAGCAACAGCAGCAAGTGCCGAACGTCAGGCAGGCTGCACACCAAATGCAGCGACTGCAGCCGCAGCTGCTGCTGCAGGTGCCTATAGAAAATGAAAGAGGCCATATCGGTGCTGCTATTTTTGCGCAGCGGCAGCTCAGGCTGAAGCAGCTTCAGGAGCAAGTGAAGCAGCAGCAGCAAATGCAGCAGCAAATGCAGCAGCAAGCGCTGCAGGGAGAGCAGCAGAGGCAGCGACAGCAACAGGAAGCCTGGAAGCAAATGCAGGAGCAGCACCATGAACAAGCGAAGCAGCTCCAGAGCCTGCTGCAGTGCCTGAAAGACTGCAGCACAATTCCAGAGACTTTGTGGAGACGGGCCAGTGCCCTGGTTAGAAGACAGATGGAATTGCATCAGCAGCAGCTGCAGCACGTGCATCAGCAGCAGCGGGAAACTGTCACAGCCACGCATGCGGACCAGCGCGAACAGGTGCGGCAGCAGCAGCGGCAGCACCTTCAGCAGCTTCCGACAACAGAGCTCCGCATCAAAGTCACCTGGCACCACAACACTGTTAACGGGGTGCTGCAGCAGCACCACAGAATGCAGATAGCTGCGCTCAACGACACACAAAGACAGGAAAAGGAGATCCTGCTGCAGCAGCAGCAGCAATTTGAACGGGCTCTGGCAGGCGACCCACAGCAACAGGAACGCTGCAAGCAGCAGCTGCTGCGGACCATGCACCTGCTTTCTCAGGGGCCGTTTGTCCAGGGGGAGGCAGAAGAGGAGCAGCAAACAACAGAACAAGTGCAGCAGCAGCCTCTGAACCAAAAGCAGGGGCAGCAGGAGCTGCAGCCGCAGCAGCAGCAACAGCAGCCGCAGCAGCAGCCGCGGAAACAGCCGCAGCAGCAAAAGACGCCGCAACAGAAGCCACAGCAGCAGCAACAGCAGCAGCCGCAGGAGCTGCAGCAACAGCCAGGGCAGGTTCACCAGAACCCTGAGCAAGAAAAGAAGCGTCAAGCAGCAATGGATGTTCTGCTGAAGCTTCGGCGGGCGCACGAAGAGGCCGAGCCTGAGCGGCAGCAGCTGCTGCAGCAGCTGAAGGCCCAGCACCAGCGGCAGCTGGAGCTGCTGCAGAGGGTAGGAGAGCCAGGGCTGAACTTTGCTGCAGAGAGCAGCAGCACGCAAGCCGTCCTCAATAGCATCTTGAAGGTGATGGTGCATCAGAAGAACCTGGACGCTCAGAAGGCCGAGCTGCTGGAACTCGCGGAGCGGCAGCTGCAGGCTGGCTGCGGGCTCAGCAGCAGCAGCAGCAGCAGCAGCAGCAGAGTGGCCAGCAGCAGCCGCAGCAGCAGCAGCAGCGCCGCCAACGGCGCCGACAGCTCTGCGAGAACCCGTGCGAGCAGTGCCAAGACCAGCAACAGCAGCGATCCCTGGCAGGCAGCAGTCGCTGCAGCAAGTGCTGCAGCAAGTGCTGCAGCAGGTGCTGCTGCGAAGACACGGGCTGCGGCGACGAAGGCAAATCGCTGGGCCTTTCGCCCCACAAGCCGCAACTCTCAGTGCTCGGCGCGAGCAGCAGCTTCAGCAGGCGCACTGGCTTCAGCAGCAGCGGAAGCAGCAGGGGCAGCAGCAGCAGCAGTAGCAGCGAGAGCGTCGCGCTACGCCGCTGTGCTGCAGAAGATGCCGCAAGAAGAAGAAGCAGCAGCTGCGGGGCCGCCCAGAGACTCCGAGGGGCCCCCTGCTGCTGCTGCTGCTGAGCCCGAAGGCCGCAGCAAGACTCTCGACCGAAAGTCTTTGGTGGCTCGCGTGGCTTTGCTGCTGCAGCAGTGCGACGCCTGCTTCGCGCTTCCGAAGGTGGCAGTGGAACCATTTCTGGACTTCGTGCGGTACATTGTGCCTGCTGCGGAGCAAGGGGAGACGCTGCGGGAGCTGCAGCGGCAGCAGAAGCTGCAGCAGCAGCTGCTGCAGTCGCTACGGTCTTTCTCAGCAGCAGCAGAAGAGCTGCTGGCGCAGCACCCTGAGCTGCTGGTGGAAGTGGCCTCGCTGCGGCAAAATACTCTCGACCGAGACATGCAAGAAGCTGTTTGGCTCAGCAACTTCGAGATCAGCAGCGCCGTGCTGCAGCTGGCTGAAGACACGCTGCACACGTTTCCGGTGGACCCGGGGGGGCAGCTGGCTGCGATCCTCAGGCGCATTGCTGCAGCAGCAAACAGCAGCAGCTTCGGGGACCCCGCTGCACCCCACTGGCTCTCCCGCTGCCTCCAAACTCCCCTTTCTCTCTTCCTCCCCACACAAGAGGCCCTTCTGCACGGCCCCCTCGTGCGCTGCCCCCCGCGGGGCCCCTCGGGCCGGCTCTCGCCTCCGCCGCGGGGGCTGCCCCCTGGGGAGTCTTACTTGGCTCCTCTTCACGGTGTTTCTCCTTCATTTGCTTTTCCGGACTTCGAGGACTCCGAGCCTGGGGAGTCCAAGGGGGGCCCCCCGGGGGGACCCCCGGGGGGCAGTGCGGGGCCCACAGTCGCCTACCAAAAGCCCTACGGCCCCGGCCCGGGGGCCCCCACCAACACCGCCGCGCCGCCGCGGCCGGGCCGTGCCGCTGGGGCCCCCGCAGATCCATGGGGGGCCCCCGGGGGACCCACTGGGGCGACGGGGGCTTTTCTCGCTAGCCCGACATGCAGGGAGTGCCCCGCGTGGCAGCAGCGAGAAGCCAGCAGACCCTACACTTGCAGACCCATCAGCAAAATGGAACGCCACCAAGTGGTGCAGCAGCAGGAACATTTGCTGCTGGTGCACCACTTGGAACACGGGGAGCCAGAGCCTCCCCCAAAGCCCCCGCGGGCCCCGCCGAAGCAGCGGGGCCGCAGGCGCCGGGGCACTAGAGGCGCTGCTTCCAAGGCTGCATCTGCTGCTGCTTCTGCTGCTGCTGCTGCTGCTGCTGCGGGGGCCCTAGACAATTCCAGCAGCAACGGCAGCAACCACACGCACACTCGGACTTCGGCCCTTGGCCTTGCTTCTCGGGGGATGCTTTGCCTTGGACTTTCCCAGCCCTTTGGGGCCCAAGGGCAGAGCCGACACGGCGCCCGCTCCTCCGCTGCTGCTGCTGCTGCTGCTTCTGCTGCTGGAGGCGTGAAAGTGGGGTCTCCTGAAAGAGTAGCCTTCAAATGGCCCGAAAAGCATGAGGGGAAAGTAGTAACTGTAGTGGATTGGCGGCCGCCTCGGGAACAGCGCTTTGGCACAGCCAGTAAGCCAGAAACAATTTATAATGCAGAAATGCCCTTTCCTTCTTGCCTTCTTGTAGGGAGTGAAGAAGACCTCCACGCCCCGTCGGGGGCCCCTGGGGGCCCCGGCGTTGCTGCCTTTGCTTCCGTTTCGCCTGCTGCTGCGCTGCTGCCGGAAAGCGATGGGGAAGCTGCTACAGGCGCAGCAAAACAGACGGAGCCGCTTGAGGATGATATTTCTTTCCTGAAATCTTTTAGAGAATTGCTTATGTGTTCTGTTCCGCACTCCTCCGCCTTCAACTGCTGCGAGCTCTTGGCTGACAGTTTGCGCAGCGCAGCAGGTCCTTTAGAACATTCAGCTCAGGCCCGCAGACGCAGCCGAAACTTCTCCATTCCCGAGAACTTGCTTGGCAGCCCACGTTCTGAGAGGAAGCCCAGGCAGCAGCAACCGAAGGGGGAAAAGCAGCAGAAGCGACGGAAGGAGGAGGCGCAACGCCAGCAACAGCAGCAGCAGCAGCAGCAGCAACAGCAACAGCAGCAGCAGGAGGAAGAGGAGCAGCAAGCAGAATCGTCGACCCGGGCCTCGCCAACAGATACAAATACAGCACCAGACTGCCACGGTCCCTGCAGTGGAGGCAGCAAAGAAGACAGATCTATTCTTTCCTCAGCTTTTGCTGTCCGCACATTAGACTCAGACAGCAGACGCTGCAGCGAGAGTCCTTGTGTGGGCCAGAGCCCGCAGCAGCAGCAGCAGCAGCCACTAGTCGCTGGACCGGCGGCGCTCACGGATGGGTGCGGCAGGCGTGGAGGCAGCAGCAATTACATCCACGGCGCAGCAATTGCTGCAGCCTCTGTGGCTGGCCCCGAATCCCCCTTTGCTGCTGCTGCTGCTGCTGCTGCGGCCTTTGCGGATGCTGACATTGCTGCTGCGTTTGCTTCAACGACGTTGGGGACAAGTGCAGCTTCTCAAAAACGCAAAAGCCACCAGGACGCAGGCGGGGAGCCGCAGGCGCGCAGCAAACGAATAAGGGGCACAGACAGGTAGTCCCAGTAGCCCCACACGACTGTGGAGAGCAGCTAGCCACAGCCAGAGCTAGCGGTCTAGCTCTGGGAGCCAATGCTTTAAAGGAATCCATCAGGGTCATGCCGACTCGGTGAAGTGCTACGAGTCCGGCATGTTTCTTAGTAGCCTTTTTTGTCTTTATTGAGGCAGCTCGTGCCGAATTGTCTTGTAGCGAGAACCTCGGGCCCTCTTCGTTTGCAACTAGCAGCAACAGAAACGCCGCCCGATGCTACCGTTTTAGTTATTTTAAGCATTGCTGTAGCCCTTGTTTGCTGTTGTCGTGCCTTTTTGTCTGGGGATTAGAGAGCTGTAGCCTCCTCATGCGAAATACGCAGCATAATATGAGGGGAAATGTGCAAAATTGAGTGGTAAGAAGCGAGAGCAAAACAGCCCAAGTTAGCAGAGTTGGCTAGCAGTGATTCAGGCATACACAAATTGACGCGTAGAAAAGGAAATAGAAAAGAAGACAAACAGATTTACAACGAGCCCAATTGGGCTCCCAAAAAGGAGTTTGACAAACAAGCGAACCAGGGAGAGGTCAGTACTGATAAATGGCAAGCAGCTGAGGTCTTCGTGAGCCCAGATACACATGGGTATCTCGAGCACTGTATATCTGTGTCCTGGGTGAAGACAGAACATAGCAGCTGCAAAATATCTCTTGTATTCAACATCAAGCTCTGCTGGGTTGTTTGGCGCAGCCCAGCCCTTATCTTGAGTATTGCATCCCGTAGTGCTGTTGTTGTGGGCAAGCTGCTGTTTCTGTCTCAGTACCAACTTCAGGTGCAAGAACTGAGGTTTCAAAACCGTGAATGCAACGAGAGGCGGAGTGGTGAAGCACCAAAATTTGCAGAAAATGCCAAGGCAATGAATACTGTGCACAACAGCAGCAGCACCGCCTACTGCGACAGCACTTCCAGCAGCAGTGCTTACAACAGCAGCAGCTACGAGAGCTGCAGTGGTTTCAGCTACAGTAAGGGAGGCAGCTGCAGGATAATGGCTCTCTACGTTCCTTCTGTTTACGTTTCGGCGGCGTGAACCCGTCGATAGTCCATTGGATGTTGATTTGGTTTCATTAGCGATAGATTGACAATTTGGAAAGAACGGCGTTGATTGGCAAGGTGACTCCAGAGTGAACACAAGAGTTTACATGCCACAGCTGGCCACAAACGAACACTAAAGGGAGCTACTGGACAAGACTGGGGCCCCTTTTCATACTAGAACAACCGCCACAACCATAACAGAGCAGCTGCAGCTCGTTCTGCTGCGGAAGAGCAGCAGGCGGTGCTGCTTCCAGTGTTGGTGCTGCTGTGGATACGCCAGTAGCATCAGTTGCGGCGGCGCGGCTACCAATAACAGTAAACTGAAGTCTGGTAAACGCCAAGCCTACAAGCTTACTCCCTTTTCGCTTGCAGAAGCTCAGCATGCAGCTGGGCTGTTCAGAGGCAGTCACGCAGACGTGGAAAGCCACCAGTGCGGCCACTTAACCCCATGCTGCTGTGGGTGCGCCTGTGGCAAAAGCATAGGGAAACCCATTGCTACAAGATATTCAAAGTCACAGCAAGACACATGTGGGATTGCTTGTTCTGTTTTTAAAGGCAGTCTAAATTACCCCAGTTAGACAAAATTTAAAAGCATGCAGAAGCAGAAACAACATGGCCAGAACAGTAGCACAAACGGCAACGGAAGCAGCTGATGAAACAAAAGTAGCAGTCATAGCACCACAGCAGCAACAACAAAACGTGGGAGCGAAGGCAGCTGCAGCGCTGTTTACAAACGCATGAGCAGCAGGCACTGAAGTTGCAGCAACACGAAAGCTGAGAGAATGATGAAACTTCGACGGGGGCCTTACGTAGCATCAGCAACAAGACAACCAAACACTCACGGCAGCAGCAGCCTCACTAGAAGAGGCAGTATGAGTGAGGAGGCTTGTTGATGACATACCCGTGTGTCAATGAGCCCTATGCGTGTCCGTCAGACCTTGCTAGCTAATGTTCTTGCTTTTGCTGCTTTTAGCGGGGGGTTTTGCAGTTTGGCTACTGAGGCAGCATGGCAGTGCGGCAGCCAACAGTCAAGCTGGAGTGGTGGTCGATGTGCAGCAGCGAAGCGGCGCCCCTGCTGCAGCGCCGCCAGTTCAAGTTCAAGAGCCGCACTGCAGCGTTCACGGGGTCGTCGAAGTTGCTTTCTGCGTCTGCTGCTGCTCGGAGAGCCCGGCCACTCCTCTCGCTGGCTGGCAGCGGCAGCTCCTCGTAACTCGTGTCCAGTTCTTCAGAACAAACGGGGGCTTCAATGGACGGGGGGGCTCTCACGCACAAGTCCAAGTGGCCGTCGTGACCCAGCAGGTAGTCCAGCGTGTGCAGCAGCAAGGAGTGTTGCTGCAGCAGCAACGCCAGAGGCGAACAACGGAGCAGCAACAGCAATCGCCACGAAAGTAGCAGTTCAAAAGTGGAAACAACGTCTGCCAACTGTTTCGAAATTCCCCAGTCTTAGTAACACCACTGCAATTAGTCAGAAAACGGACTTTAGTGCAGAAAAGCCCCCAGACATATGCATGCAAAGCTGCAACAGGTCAGCCATAAGACTGCAACAGCAACTGCAGACAAGGGCGCGCGTTGTCGCGCTTAAGAAAAAGAAGCCCAGCGACTGAAGCGACTGAAGCGTCTTATGTAAAATTCCGCAATTCACTTAAACTTTAAATGCCCTCAGTCCACTTGAACTTTAAATGCACATTCAACATTTCTCTAGGCGCCAAAGTCTAAATTGTAGCTTAAACTCCTAAAAAGGCGCTGTCGTTGTTTGTTGCTCACAATGTTCAAATGCTTCAGAGAAGGCATATCCATCAGCTTGAGAGACTTGCAGGTGAAGTCGTATCCAGCCTTCGCTGCCCTGAGCAGCAGCAGCCACACAGAAGAGTGCCCTGCCTGCTGCATTTAAAGATGCACTTTTCCTTATTTGTTCCTTCGCTTGCATGCAACTAGACAGAGTGTACGTGCATGCAAATGCAGACATGCTCTGCGTAGCTGCTTGGCCGTTCCTTCTTTCTCAGCTTTTACATAAACATGCACACCCGCAATCCTGCAACTCTGCAAGGAGGCACAGTTACGTTTTTGCTATTTTGTGCCGCTCATTCATTTTTAGCTACCCTTATGAGTCTGCCTGCGCATGCACTTGGCGTCTTGCACTTATATTTCGTGCTGTTTCTTTTGCATATGCGAACAGGTGCCTTCCAGCTTGTGTGTGACAGAGCTGTGTACAGACACTTGAACGTGTATACTTATATCTCCATGCATGCATTTCAAGATTTACGCATGCACATAATCGTGTGTCTATGCGAAAGTCTGCACCAGCTGTAGCGCAGCGGCTGCACCTTTCCCTTGAAGTCAAGAAAGCAGCAGCCCAAGCTCATTGCCTCACGCTGATTCGCATAAGAAGAAAAGAGCATCTCTTTCGTGGGGCCCGTCTCCAATGGAGAGGATAGTTCTGCAGCATTTGTGCTCCCTCAGGTGTCTGTCCACCTCCTCTTTGAAGGCCAGGCGCTGAACAAAACCCACACCATTAAGTTCTAGCAGTTGAGCCAGATGTCATGACTTGTAGGGCTTTTCTCCGGCACTGCAGACTATCTAAGCCTCCGCAGAAGTGTTCTTTCTGCTGCTGCAATGGGGCATTTCCAGAATTACATTGTGGGACTCCCCCTGACCGTATACTAAATCCCCATTGTGCATCTTTCCAGCAAACATTAAGCCTGCGTAACCTCTTTCTATGGACCCCTGCAGCCCCTCAACAAAGACCCAGGGCCCTGCATGCAAGCCTAGGGGCGTTGCATGCATCAAAAAGCCCGAAATGAACAAAGACAGTGACTGGGAACCCCACCTTCCAGACAAATGGGGACTCCGTGGAAGGCGAGTCGAAGAGGAACCTGGCGGAGGTCCTGCGGAGTGTCTCTACAAGGGGCCAGAGGCCAGGGAGAAAACGCTTGCAGGTCTCATCGATCCAGCCTTGAGCTGCGTTGGTAATGAGTACAACTCTGCCGATTTCTCGAGCAGCCAGCAGCACTTTGCGGCTGCTCTGGGTCAGCCGCTGCAGCAGCGGCAAGTCCGCAGCATATTCCGAAGGGTCGGAAACCAGGCTGAGGCCTCTGGAAGCAATCCAAGAGTTCGGAAAGAATGTGTCATCCCAGTCAAAGATCACCATGCGCTCGTGCACGGGCCCCAGGCGCCCCAGCTGCTGCGGGGGCCCCGAAGGGGCCGGGGGGCCCCCCCGCTGCTGCAGCAGCCGGGGGCCCCTCCGAAGCCGCTTCAAACCCTCGTGGGCAAACTCTCTGGAGGCCTCTCCGGACTGGAGGGGCCGTCGCCGTCGACTCCGGCTGGCCCGCTCTCTCCTGCTGCTGCCGTCGTCCTCCTTGCTGCTGCAGCTGCCGTGATCCTTGCTGCTGCTGCTGCTGCTGCTGCTGCTGTTGCTGCTGCTTCGGGCCATGGGTGAGCTCCAACTCGAGTGCGCGCTGCACTCAGGCGACAGGCTCCGGCCACTCGCTGCTGCTGCTGAGACTGCTGCTTTACTGGCTGCTGCTGCTTCCTTTGAGGACATTTCTGAGATGTTTGTCGTCACATGTCCCCTCTGGAGCTTCCAGTGGTCAGTTGCTGCTGCTTCCACAGAGCGGCGTCTGCTGCTGCGTCTGGTGCTTTTGCTGCTGGTCATATCTGACACGCGGCGCTGCTGCTCTGGGGCAAGGCGAGCCCCGTCGCCGCTGTCCCCCGAGTTGGATTCTTCTTCTGAGGGGTTGCTGCCGCTGCAGCTGATGCTGCTGCAGCTGCTTCTCCTGCTGTCGTCTTCGCTTCCCCTGCTGCTGCAGTCGTAGTGGCAGCAGCTGCAGCTGCTGTCGCTGCCTAGCTCGTAAGTGTCCATAAAAGCTACAGACGCTTGCTGAGGCTCCTGGCGCGAATGGCTCGAGACGACGCTGCATGCAAAGGGCCACGCATAAGAGGCCTCCACGGGTTCATCTGGGGGGCCCCCCATGGGGGCCCCCAACAGCTCTGGCCTGGGGCCCCCTTCTACAGCCATTCCGTCCTCGTCAGCCCACTCAGGGGCCTCTTCCTCCGGCTTAGGCAGAGGCGGGATCTCTGGGGGCAGCTGCGGGCCACTGGGGGCCCCATAAGTCTCAATACCCTCTATTGTAAAGGGCCCCTCGCCGGGGGGGAGCCCCCCAAACTCCGGTGCAAACATTTGAATAGGGGCCTCTTCCCACTGCAGCGTGCCCTGGTGCAGCATGACGAGGCGGGTCATCTCCACCTGTTCTTCGAAGCTGATCCCGAGGTGGTGCTGCTGCTGCAACAGCTGCTGCTGCTGCTGCCGCTGCGCAGCCAAGGGGGCCCCTGGGGCCACTGGGTACTGCTGCTGCCCCTCCAGGGCCTCCTCCTGGCCCGGAGAAAGGCTCCCGTAGTACAAACTGGCCTGCGAGACCGCCTCAGGGGCCCCCTCTTCACCCGAGCTTGCATGCAGCGGCCTTTGGCCTTGGGGGGCCCTTCTTAGTTCTTCAAAAATGCTGCTTGGGGCCCCCGCTGAGAAGCCCCACGGCACCGCCTGCTCGCTGAGGCATGCAGGGGGCCCCCCAGCTGCTGCTGCTGCTGCAGAGGCAGGCGACACCACAAGCATGGCCCCCACAGGACTCGAACGTGTCTGGAGAGGAGCATGTAACGACCACTGCCCTGTGTTGTTGCTGCTGCTGCTGCTGCTGCTGCTGGGGATATCGATGCCTTTGATAAGGCCTTCTGCTGCAGAAGGGAAGTCCGGGGGGGCCGTGGAGTCTGCGATTGGCCCTTGAGGGGGCCCCCCCTGCGTCTCGCTATTTCTTTGTCGCTGGCCGCCCCTTCGCGTTCTTCGGCGGCCCCCCTTTGAAGTAGTTTGCTGCTGCTGCCGCTGGTCTTGCTGCCGCGGCTGCTGCTGCTGCTGCTGCTGCTGCTGTTGAGGGTGCTCTGGCAGTTGCTGCCGAGGATGCGCGTTATGTCCCTGCTGCATCTGTTGCTGCTGCTGAGGACTTTGTGATTTCAGCTGCTGCTGCTGCCTAGTTTTCTGCTGCCGTTGCTGCTGTTGTCGCTGCCCCCCTAACTGCTGGTGCATTTGCGGCTGCGGCCGCTGCTGCAGTGTCCGCTGCTGCTGCTGCTGCTGCTGCGCATGCTCCTGATGCAGCCCTGGGCATTCACACTTCTGCGGGCAAATGGAGGGCGGGGAAAGGGAGCTGCAAGCCACGAGAGCCTCATACTCCTGTCTTTTAAGGAGCTGCTCCTCCAGCTGCTGAGCTCTCTGGGGCCTCAAACTTGTGAAGGTTTCATAGCTGCTGCTGCCTTGCAAAGTCTCAGCGTTGGCAATCACAAAGCCTTCGGCCAAGGGCGCGCAGGCAGCACCTGCGGAGTCCCCCGCAGTAAAGGCGGCTGCTGCAGCTGCTGCAGTTGGGGGGTCTAAGAAGCGGCTGGTTTGCCTCGTTGGGCTGCGCGGGTCTTTCCCAGATAAATCATTTGCAGAATGAGAAGCAGCAGCAGCTGATGCAGCGCTGCTTGAGCTGCCCGCGAGGCCCCTCGAGTCGAGCACTGCAGCAGGCAAGCATGCCCCAGCCAAGCCCTGCGGGGCGGAGCGCAAACGATCGCACATTTCCCAGCTGAGGCGCCTCGGGGAGACCAGAATGTCCTTAAAGAAAGCAGTAGAAAAAGGCTCCAGCAATTTAACGGGGTTTTCGGTGGATCGGGGAGGGCAACCCGCAGCAGTTTCTGCACGTGGCGCTTTGGGGTGCAAGTGGGAGGATTGGCGCCAGTCTCGCGCTAAGGTGGCCAATTTTGAGGCCAAGGTTCATTGATTCCCAGTCTTTAAACTGCTGAAAAAAGAAATAAACGGCATATTACTACAAAAGCCTGCCGACTGGTCTAGGGCCGGTCAGCGCGGACCGGACCAGCGGGTGACCTTCCTGGGCAACGAGATACAGCAAAATTGACGGCGGGAAAGCGTGCAAATTCAAATTTTAAAAGAGTCAAAATTGCATATTTAAATCGAAACGCAAATAAAATGACTGACAAAGAGATTAAACGAACTACAAAAGCTAGAACAGCGGCGGCAGCCACGGCCCCCACAGGCAGAACCAGACCGAGGTGCAGACCACTTGGAAAGTGCTCGCAGCAAACAATGAAAATGCGGCAAACTCGCCTCCTTTTTCCTTTTGGTGCTGTAATTAGAATAATTTAAGAAAAACAATACGAATTAAAGAACTTAAAGGCCCAAGATGACGCTCACCCAGTCCGGGTTGCGGGAAGGGCTGTGAGGGGGTTACCCGCAGTGGCGGGACCGAAGAAAACAGGGCATGGGAGAGGCCACTTGTTCCTTTCTGTCTATTTTTAATTTTAAATAAATCAATTTAAGTGTAATGAAGCAAACCCATGCATGTCTCTCGCACGAGGGAAGACACAAGAATCATTTCTTCGGGATGGCTCTAAGACGTGACGAACTGCAAAAACAAATATGCGCATCTCTGGTTCAATTTGTGCATTTTATCAGAAGTTTATTTATTTTGTAGACAGAAACTTCAAGTAAAAAGTACGTTTATTTTGTGGACAGCAACTTTAAGTACACCTGTAAAGCCTTTCGTCGGATGTTGAATTCTCTACTGCAAACGCCAACTTGTAAATCCCCGCGAATAGCCAAACGGGAACTTTGTGCGTTCAGCCAAACACCTGAAGACAAGTACTGCGCAAGCATGACATGAAAAAGAACACTAAGAACAAGTTCTAAAAAATTTTATCGCAAGTCCTGGAGGAGCCACTGCGTGCCTCCGATGGCCTAATCAGCAGGGAGCAAGAGGCTTCTCTTTTCCCCTTACTTTTTGCTTCTTTTAAAAGTAAAGACAGCAGTGAGAACCTCATATTTTAAAGCCAGATTCTGAGCTTTCGGCGCTTCCAAGCACAGGCTTCTCTCGTGCAATATAATGAGCACACTCACTATATTGCTCGACGTCACTCTGGAGTTCTGCGAAATATATAACTACAAAACACAATGTCAGTACAAATATATATAGAAATATTAATATATATATTATATATGGCCGTGGGAAAACGTAAAGTGAAACGCAAGAGCAAATGACCCTTAGAGTCACATGTGCATAAAAGTTCCCAAAAATGTGTAGTCCAGCATACCCACAAGCATTTGCATTCTGAATGCATTCTTTCATTTTGCATGCAAAAATCCATTTAAAAGTATTTCAAAGAAAAGGTATTTATCTTCTCGTTGCTGCCAGCAATCAGAGCTCGAGCTCTCTTGAATTATTTCTTTATTTTGCAAATTTCCGAGCGTATGCAATTTGGATGAATGCATTATATGAAGCAAATGCAGCGACTGAAGCCATTTTAAAGGGGCATTTCCGGGGGAAGAATCCATGCAGGCCTTTTGTTAGTTTTATTGTTTAATAACAAATGAAAAAACAAATTCAAAACCACCAAATAACTTGCTCTAGGCAACTCAGCACACACTCCCGCAGTTCTATCCATCCTGCGGCGCTTTGCACTGAAAAGGCACAGGGGACTTTTTTAGAAGATCTTTTAAGAACACCAAGAAGTCCTTTTGCAGCAAAAAGAGCCTCAAAAGTCCTTAAGTGCTGCCTTTTAAGGGGCTTATCAGGCGCTGAGCAGCAGCAAGCTAGCTCCTGCATGCAGGAGCAGCAGCAGAGTGTTTGAGGCTGAGCCCGGTGAAGCTGCGGGGAGGCCTTGAAGCAAAAGCGGTGCAGCAGAAAGCATTTTTTCATTCTTGCTGCTGCAGCAAAAGCCCCAGGAAGAGGCCAAACGGGCTGCTGCGGCAGGCGGCTCTTGTGTCTGATAAGAAAAGCAACTCGCCACAAAAAGAACAACTCAAAACTCGCATTTTGATTTCTTTTTCAACTAATGGCCATCTCCGCAGCCACCTAGGGGGCCATGCGCCTGCAGCTGCTGGCTACTACTGCTGCTGCTGTTGCTGCTGCTGCTGGATGTTGCTGCTGCCGCTAAGTGTTGCTGCTGCTGCTGGATGCTGCTGCTTCTGCTGGATGCTGCTGCCGCTGCTGGATGTTGCTGCTGCTGCTGGATGCTGCTGCTGATGCTGGCGCTTTCTGCGGCGGATGAGCTCTGTGCCGTTGCTCAGAGCCTGGCACCGGCTAGCTAGCCTGCATGCATGCGCCCTTGTCTGTGATTTGCAAATTGCTGCTTGGCTAGATTGGGCTTGAGGCGCAAAGGTAAGCAGCTGCTGCTGCGCAGCAGCAGCAGCAGCAGCTGCTGTTGCTGCCTCATCAGAGCCACTTTTAGCAGACCTGAGTAAGGGCTGTGTCTGAGCTGCTGCAGGTCATTCTTGAGTCCAGTCAATGCCTATTCAGGTATGGAATACAGCTGCTGGTGCTCCGTCGGGGCCAGTGCAGCAGGAAAAAATAATAGCAGCAGCAGAGGCAACGGCAGCAGGTGCAGCGGCAGCAGCAGCAGCAGAAGCAGAGGCGTCAAGTAAGGCTCTTTCTGGGGTCGAGGTCACTGCAGCGTTCATTCGCAAGCAGCAGCTTATGTCCTGCTGCTTCTCATTTTGCTTTTTTTATTTATTTTAAATTTAATACTACTAGTCCTTTAGGAGGTTTCAAATAGCTGTAAAGAAGCACAAGTGCAGCAAAGCTACTAAGTAAGTGCTGCAGCACTTCTAATATGCCCGCGAGAGCAACACCAAAGCGCAGCAGCAAAGTATGTGGGCCCCCCAAAAGCTCAGCAGCTGCAGCAGCTGCAGCAGCTGTAGCTGCTGCGCTTTTGGGGGGCCCTGCTGCTGCTGTGTCTGGTGCAGCTGCTGCAGCTGCAGCGCCTCGTGGGCTTTGCTCATGCTCTGTGCTCCCGTGTCTAGACAGCCTGTGGCTGGGCCTTGAGGCTGCATAGGCAAAAGGCTGAACTGCAAACTTGAATAATAAAATATATTTATTAATATTATTTTAGAGTAATAATAAAAGATATTTATTTTAAATAAATTATTTATTTTTGTTATTTTTCTGGCTAGGAAGACAACAGGCAAGCATGAGGCGCCAGCTGGAATGCCGGGCTTGCTTCTTGCTGCTGCATTCTCTACTGCCCAGTGTGCTTCTGCTGCTGCTGCTGTCGCTGCTGCTGAGACTCCCTTGGCTGCTGCTGCTGCTGCTGCCCTAAATGTAGCTTGCAGCTGCTAGCGGCTGCGGCAGCTAAAAGTGATCAAGCCCGACGGCCTGTTCATCTAGCTAGCCAGAGCTAGCAAGCCACAGCTAGCTAGCTACAGCTAGCTAGCTATCGATAGCTAGCCACTGGTAGCTAGCCACAGCGAGCTAGCTACGGCCAGCTAGCCACAGCTAGCTAGCTGTAGCTAGCTAACTGTGGCTTGGGAGTCGCAGCAGCAGCAAAATGGAAAAGAAGCAAGACCTTCTTAATTAATAAAAATGTCAACAAGGCCCAGCACAGGCTGGTCGAAGAAGCTTTGCTGTTGCTGCAGCATTAAGAGGCAAAGTGGGAAAAAGAAGCAGCAAGAAGCAGCAGCGGTCGCCTGCAGCAGCAGCAATAGCAGCAGCAGCAGCAGCAATAGCAATTCAGTGACCTAGCCCTGCTTGCAGCCTTGACCGCAGGGAGACGCACAAGAGCGGGCACGACTGGTTCCCTTTCTGGTGCTGCTGCTGCTGCTGTCGCCGCTGCTGTTGCAGCTTGCGCAGCAGCAGCTGCTGCTGTTTTTGCTGCTGCCCCTGCTGCTGCTGCTCTTGCAATTATGCGCAAAAACTCTATGAAAGCGCTTGGGGGGCCCCCAGCGGCTCACCTCAGTGACCTGGGGCCCCCCGGCTAGCGTTTTCCCCAGGGGCCCCCCAGGGGCCCCC
>NW_013541477.1:93718-108907 GCF_000499545.2 Eimeria tenella
CCAGCAGGGCGTTGCTCTGTCTGCCCACTTTCCTGACGATGTTGCTGCAGCACCTGTGGAGAATGAAGGTATACCAGCAGCAGCAGCAGCAGCTGCTGCTGCAACTGCAGCTTCTGCTGCTGCTGCTCCTGCTTCAAGTCAGCCCGTGGCAGCAGCAGCAAGTGACGCAGCGGCACCAGCAACAACTGCAGCAGAATCAGAAGCATCAGCAGCAGGAGACTCCACCAACAGCCAAACGGCCGCCGGAGGGACCCCCAAAAAGTCTGAGCCTGCTGCAGCAGCAAAAACCCCGAACGCAGCAGCAGCAGCAACAGCAGCAACCGCAGCAGCAGCACTAAAGCGACACCTAAAAGTTGTGAGGGAGCAGCAGGAGCAAATCAGGCGGCTGCAGCCCCAAGATATTCTCTTTGGCCACATCTACAGCAAACTGAAGGTAGCTTGCTGCTGCTGCAGCTGCTGTTGCTGCAGCTGCTGCTGCAGCTGCTGCTGCGGCTGCTGCTGCCGTTGCTGCTCTCTTGGTTGCTTTTGGAGCTCCACTCGTTGCTGTTGCTGGCGCCGTAGCCCGTGCTGCTGCTGCGCTCTCCCTTGCTGCTGTTTCTGGTGCTGCTGCTGCTGCTCTTGCCTTTGCTGCTGCTGCTGCTGCTTTTGCTTTGCTGCTAGCCACCGCTCCACCTTCCCTCCGCCCCCGTTTTGGCAGCAGCACTTGCTGCTGCAACGTTGGTTGCTGCTGCTTGCTGCCCCCGGTCCCAGCCTTTGCTGTCCCTCCTGCTGCTGCTGCTGCTGCTGCTGCGCTTGCTGCAGGCGCTTTTCCCCGAGCGGCCTGATGGGAGTTTGTATGAAATGGCAAAAGCTGCTGTTGCAGCAGCAAAGAGCAGCGGGCTGTCCCACATAGTGCAGGTGCTGCTGCTGCTGCCTCTTTTATCTTTTTTACTTTTATCTTTTTTATTTCTTTTTGTCTTTTTGAATTCCTTTTTCTTTTTACTTTATTTATTTTTGATTCCCTGCTGCAGCTGCACCTCTTTCACTCCTTTGGACCTCTTGCTCTTTTTGCTGCTGCTGCTGCTGTGTCCCAACTATCTCTTTTGCCTGCGAACTGCTGTTGCTGCTGCTGCTGCTGTTGCTGCTATTTCTTTTTGTTGCCAAAAGCAAAAGCTGCTTTTTGCGTCTCCTTTTGGAGTCTCTTTCTTTTCCTTTTTATTTTTATATTTCTTTTTTGTTTCATCTTTGTCTTTATTCCTTTTTGCTTTATTATCTGTCTCGGTCTTGTCTCTTCGAATCCCGCTGCTGCTGCTGCTGCTGTAGTTGCTGCAGTAGCTGCGGCTGCTACAATAGCTGCTGCTGCTTTAATAGCGGCTGCTGCTGCTGCTGCAAAAGCCTATGCTGCTGCTGCTGCTGCTGCTGCAGGGGCTGAAGCGGAAGGCAGCAGCAGCGGAGGCGCAAAGAAGTAAGGAAAGCAGAACAGACAACTGAAGGGAGCTGCAGTAGCCGCTGCCGCTGCGGTAGCTTTTGCTGCTGCTGCTGCTGCTGCTGCAGCTGCTGCTGCAGCTGCTGCTACGGGGGCGTAGGGAGAAAAAGCAAACAAAGCCGAAAGAAAAGCAGCAGCTAAAAAGACAGACAAAAAGCTTAATTTAAAAGCTCAGCAGCAGCAAAGTCTTCTTTGCTTCTCTTTTGCTGCAGCGCGACTCGAAGCCCGCCTTGTGTTGGAAAGAAAGAAATGCAAAGCTGCGCACACGCCCGCCTGAACCAGCAGCAGCAGCAGCAGCAGCAACGCGACCAGCAGCAGCAGCAAGACCAGCAGCAGCAGCTGCAGGACCAGCAGCAGCAGCAGTGTTGCCGGCACAGGATAGTTCTACATTTGCTGCGGCAGCACAGGCAGCTGCAGCAGAGGAAGCCAGCAGGCCTAACTCATTCAGTCCCCATTGCAGGTGCAGCAGCAGCAAAGGGAATTTTGCAGCAGCAGCAGCAGCAGCAGCAGCAAAACTGAAAGTTGCCAATGGCCACCTTCGGCCCCTTAAATGAAGAAACTTTGAAAAGATAAAGAGAGTCTGTTGGAGAAGCGGCAGCAGCTGCTGATGCTGCAGCCCCACTCGCTGCAACAGTCTGTTGCTGCTGCAGCTGCAGCAGCAGCAGCTGCTGCTGCTGCAGCAGGGGTCCAGGCAAACTTTGCCCTTAGACACCCCTGCAGCTGCAGAAGAGAAAAAGTGTCTTTTTTCTTTGTATAAAAGCAAATGAAACACTTATTTACAATTACATTATTTGTGGATTTGGAAAGGACAAGAGTTATTTTCAACTAAAAACAAAAACTAAAGACACCAGTAGGCGGCTCTCTTCTTGCTGCTGCGCTGCATGCAGCGCTGCAGCGCTGCATGCGCTGCAGCAGCAGCTCCAAGCTGTTTATTTGTTTACACATGAGGGACTTGCTGCTTAGCCATTCTGTACTGCAGCAAACGGATACCCTGTGGGGCCTGCTGACAAGAAAAGGGCTGCTGCTGCTGCTGCTGCTGCTGCAACGCCGACTACTGCCAAGGTGGCTCCCTTTAGGATTAAATGCGAACAGCGGCAGCAGCAGTAAAGGCTGCAGCAGCAGCAGCAACAGGCTCAGGGCTCCGAAACACGCCAGAGTCTTCCCTCGTGAGGCACGCAGTAGTGCAGCTGCTGCAGCATCAGCTGCTGCTGCTGCAGCTGCTGGTACTGCTGCTGCAGCTTCAGCCTCTCCGCTGCTGAAGCCACTAAAGATATTACACAGCCTGGATTGCCCGCGCGGCCAACTCGCCCGCTGCGGTGCGCCAGCGAGAGTGCATCTGAAGCAGCAGCAGCAGCAGCAGCAGCAGCGCAGCAACAGCAAAGGAGCATTACTAAGGCGCATCGGCAGCAGAGGCAGCAGAAGACCGACCGACGCAAGATTCAACAGTGCATGCAAAACCGCGCGCAGCAGCAGCAGCCCCACCCAGCTCAGCAGCAGCAACAGCAGAAGTGTTCCAGCGCAGCAGCACGCAGCCCAGGCAACAAAACACGAGCAGCAGCAGCAGCAGCAACAGCAGCAGCAAATACCGGTAGGAGGATCGAAGTTGATTGCGTGGGTAAGGAGGGGCAGATCGAGCCCCCTTGCTGCTGTCTCGGAGGCGACGAGAACTGCAGCAGTGGCGGCTGTCGCAGCAGCAGCAGCAGCAGTAGCAGCAGCAGGCAGCTGCTGCATAGCAGCAACAGCAGCACGGCGCTCCCGCCCCTCTGCATCCCCCTGCAGCAAAAGGGACCTCTTGGGGCCCAAGCGAAGAGCCAGAGCTCGCTGGAGGTGTTCAGCAGCAAGCTGCAGCGCAGCAGCAGCAGCAGCAGCAGCCTCAGTGAAGAGCTGGCTACGGTTTAGGGTTTAGGGTTTAGGGTTTAGGGTTTGGGGGCTCACAGGGGACCTGCAAAACACGATGCAGCGCTTGTTCAAAGGCTCCGCCCGCAGCAGCAGCAGCAGCAGCGCCACTTTGTTGCAGTGCTGCGAAGACACCGCGAGGTGCAGCAGGTTGCTGGGCAGCGCTGCTGCTGCGCCTGCAGCACGAACAGCAGCGGCAGCAGCTGCTGCTGCAGCAGCAGCAGCAGACCTCCCAAGGGCCCCCAATATCGCCTTCGGGGCCTCCCCCAAAGTAGCAGAAGCCAGCAGCAGCAGCGGCGAGCCCTTGCCGCCTCCGCTGCTGCTCATGCTGCGCTGCAGCAATTCAGTTAGATCGCCAAAGCGATCCCTTGCCTTGCTGCTGCTGCTGCTGCAGTTGCTGCTGCTTCTGCTGCCAATGCTAGTTCTGTTGGCGTTGCTGCCGCCGCTCTTGCTGCTCGCGACCTTGCTAGAGCTGACTTTGCTGCTGCTCTTGCTGCTGCTGCTGCTGCTGCTGCAGAACGCGTCTGCCTCATCCACAACAACAAACTGCAGCGCATGCAGCTGCAAGGCTCCGGTCCCCTTGGGTCGTTTCTGCTGCTGCTGCTGCTGCTGCTGGATCGCTGCCTTGAGGCGCAACAGCTGCAGCAGGCGGCCCGGCGTAGCAACAAGCACATTTGCCTTTTGCTGTCGCAGCCGCAGCAGCAGCAGCTGCGGGTTTGCGCCTCCAATCAGCAGCGCGGGCCTCACTGCAGCAGCACAGCAGCACGGGCCCGCAGCGACAGCAGCAGCAGCTGTGGCGCCGTCGGCAGCAGCAGCAGCAGCAGCGTGTCGCTGCTGCAGCAGCTTCTGCTGCTGCTGCACCTCGCTGCTGAGGCTGCAGCACAGTCTGTAGACTTGTGCTGCCACTTCTCTCGTGGGGGCCAAAACCAGCGCCCTAATGCCTCCCTTCACGCGAGACACGCTGGCGCACACGTGCTGCTGCTGCGGCTGCTGCTGCTGCTGCTGCTGCTGCTCATGCTCCTGCTGTGGCTGTTGGTGCTGGTGCTGCTGCTGCTGCAAGGGCACTTCTTGCTGTGGCAGCTGCTGATACTGCTGCGGCAGCCGCAGCTGCTGCTGCATTAGCTGCTGCTGCTGCCGCAGGTGCTGCAGGTGCTGCTGCTGCTGCTGGAGGCGCTGCTGCTGCTCCTCTGCATGCGCTAGAAGCTGCTGAAAAATGGGAAGTACGTAGGCCAGCGTTTTCCCGCTGCCTGTGGGGCCCGGCAGCAGCAGCACATTGTCGCATCTGCTTTTGCTGCTGCTGCCCCCGTCCTCTGCGGTCTGCTGCTGCTGCTGCTGCTGCCACAGTAGCGCAGCACGCTGCAGCGGCGAAAGACAACTGATGCCGCCGCGCAGCAAAGAGCGCCTCAAGGAAGGCTGCAGCAGCAGCAAAGAGTCCTCGGCCCTGCTGCTGTTTTCGCCGGCAGCAGTTCCATCCTGTTGCTGCTCTTGCTGCTGCTGCTGCTGCTGCTGCAGTCCGAGGGACTCTGGCGAGATGTGGGGCAAGGTGTTCAAATCGACCACGCCATCGACTAGCACCTGCTGCTGCTGCTGCTGCTGCTGATGCTGCTTGTTTTGCTGCTGCTGAGGAATGGCCCTGATCCCCGGGAAGAGGACTGGCAGCTCCTTTCCTGCTGCAGCAGCAGCATTAGCTGCTGCTGCTGCTGCTGCAACTGCCTTTGCTATATCATTCGGCAGCTCCTGAGGCTTTCTGTTGCGGCTCGGGGCCTCTTCTTTGCTGCCAAGGCCACGCTGTGCTGCTGGAACGCCCTGCTGCTGCTGCTGCTGTGGCTGCTGCTTCTGCTGCTGCCTTTGCTGCAGTTGGTGCTTCTGCTGCTGCTGTGGCGACTTCACACCATGCAGGCTGGACCGTTGCGCGTGGCCTTTCTGCTGCTGCTGCTGCTGCTGCTGCTGCTTTTGGTGCTGCTGCTGCTGCTTGCGGCGGGCAGTGCGCCGCTCTCCACTCTGCAGCAGCTGCAGTAACTGAGTCTCAAAAGAGCCGCTGCCCCTGCTGCTGTTGGCTGCACCCCAGAGAACCCTCTGCTGCCGCCGCAGCTGCTGCTGCTGCTGCTGCTGCCACAGCAGCATTTCCTGCCGCCGAACTTGCTCCGCTGGAGGATGTTTTCTGCCTATTTGTTTCTTCTTCTGCTGCTGCTGCTGCATGCGCAGCGCCATTGCAGCAGCAGGAGTAACAGCAACAGGAGCAGCAGCAGCAGCAGCAGACGGAGATGCAAATGCCCACGTCCCCTTTGCACTGACGCGGACTGCATGCGAGGCAGCTAGCTGCAGCAGCAGCAGCAGTAGCAGCACGGGGAGCAGCAGCAGCAGCAGCCTCTGCCGCCAAGGCACCAGCCGCGCCCCGCATCGCAGCCCCGTTTGTGGCTGCTGCTGCTGCTGCTGCTGCTGGGGCTTCCACATTATCGCTAGACACGGCAGCAGCAAAAGATGCTGCTGCTGCCGTCTGCTGCAGCTGCTACAGCGAGTTTGCGGAGCTGCCGTTCTTCTTGCTGCTGCTGCAGCATGCCCTCTTTGTTGGCAGCAAATACTGCTGCTGCTGCTGCGCAGCAGCAGCAGGGATCCATCGCCTCTTTGCTGCTGCACCCGTTCCTGCTGCTGCTCGGGCCTTCAGTGCTGCTGCATGCTTGCTGTTGCAGCAGCTGCTTCGGACACAGCTGCGCTCTTACTGCTTCGGCTAATTTCTCCTTTGACACTGCAGCAGCAGCTGCGACTCAACATGTGTCAGATGCAGCAGCTGCAGCAGCAGCAGCAGCAACAGCAGCAGCAGAGCAGCTTTGTGACCGCACAATCGGCGTGGCAGCAAGGACCTGCCACTACTGAACGCTACTGAATCGGCTCTGCTGCTGCCTCCTCAACGGAACTGTTTCACTGCTGCTGCTGCTGCTGCACAGCACTAATGAGATATGCTAATGCGGATCCCTGCAGTAAAGGCTGCTGGCGCTGCTGCTGCTGCTGCAGCGGCTGCTGCAGCAAGTGCTCTGCTGCTGCTGCCGCACCCGCTCAGCCCCTTTTGCAGGCCCCGTAGCGGCAGCAGAGCAGCAGCAGCCGCAGTAGCAGCAGGGGAGACGCAACTCAGAAAATGCAGCAGCAGACAGTTTCAGAAGATATGTACTGAACAGTTTTGTAGGACTTGTAGGGAACGGTTGGCTTCGCTGCGTCTCCTAAACACCTCGTGCCGCCGCTGCTGCTGCTGCTGCTGCTGCTGCAGCTGCGGTGCAGGTTGCTACTGCAGCAAACCTCGTGCCCTCTTTCCCATGCGATTTCACCTCATTTGGAGTATACTGTTGAGATTCCTTTCTTTGGAACCTGTTGGTTCTTGATGAGCCTCTGATTGCTGCTGCAGCAACAGCCGCAGCAGCAGCAACGCAGAAGCACCATCAGCTGCAACGCCTCCGCTCCTGTAGCAGCTGCTGCAGCAGCTGCTGCTGCTCCCCGCGAACGAAACCGCCAAAAACAAATTTAAATACGGCATTGTTAGGCGCATTTAGGCGCTGCCGCTGGTGCCGTTGCTTTCCCGCTGCTGCTGCTGCTGCTGCTGCAGGGGACTCGCGTCTGTCTCACCTCGGTCTGCATTTTGCTGCTTGCAGCTGAGCTGCTGCTGCTGCTGCCAAAGAAATGACTCGCGCAACAGACCAAGACACTGTGCGATACTCTACAGTGCTGCCTTCCAACAACAGCAGCTTCTCTTCTCTGGACGGCTACACTGCTGCTGCTGCTGCTGCTGGTGCTGCTGAGGAGCAGAGCAAGGGATGGGCCTTGACGGTGGACCCCACAGCAGCAGCAACTGTTGCTGCTGCTGCGGCAGCGGTCCTCTCAGGAACCCCCTATTCTAAGTGGGGCAAAGAGCCAGCAGCAGCAGGAGCAGCAGCTGCTGCTGCGCCTGCTGCTCCCGCTGCTGCTGCGTGCAGCTGCTCCGACTCCTCGCTGCTTTCGCATAGCTGCGCGTGCTGCCTGCAGCAGCAGCAGCAGCAGAAGCAGCAGCAGCAGCTGGCGCAGCTCTTCAGCTGCTGCGACACTACCAGCGTCGACGCGCTGCTGCTGGGGCTCTTAGCCAAAATCTCAGCAGAGCACCCGCAGCTGCTGCAGCAGAAGTTCTTGCGCTTGGGGCAGACTTCTCCCAACAAGGTGAGGCTGCTGCTACTGCTGCTGCTGCTGCTGCTGCTGCTGCTCCAGGTAGATGGATTGGGGGCCTGTAGGGGTAGGCGAGTGGAGACGTCCAGCAGCTGCTGCCTCAGCAACAGCAACAGCAGCAGCAGCAGCAGAAGCAAGTGCTGCAGTGGGGCTGTTTGTGTGGCTGCAGCAGTCGGCTGCTGCGGGTGTGAGCGACTTGCAGCTGAATGAGAAGGGCCAGGAGAAGCAGCAGCAGCAGCAGCAGGCTGGGGGCAGCAGCAGCAGCTGCGGGCAGCGCATTGTGGTCATAGGGCTGCAGTTCCGCAGCAGCAGCAGAGACTTGCGGCTGCTGTGGTGGGCCCGGAGACATTTGCTGCAGCAAACTGATGTTGTAGTTCTGGTGTCTTGCTGGGAAATTGCCCGGGACCCCAAATACGCCAGAGTTCCAGGCAGGTTGCTGCTGCTGCTGCTGCTGCTGCTGCTGGCTGCAGTGCGTTGGGAGTTCTGCTGCTGTTGATGCTGCTGGCTGCAGTGTGGTGGGAGGTTTGCTGCTGTTGCTGCTGCTGCTGGCTGCAGCGCGCGAAGGGGCCTGTTGCTGCTGCTGCGGCACTGCTGTGGAAGCTTTGCTGCTGCTGCTGCTGTTTCGCAGGAATGATTCTGGCAGCAACTTCAGCAGCAGGAGCTTACAACCGGCAGCAGCAGCAGCACGTGCAGCAGCGCATGCATGACATGGCGGAAATATCCCTCAACGGCCTCCACGTCTACTGCCTGGCAGTGCCCATCAGTAAGACCCCGTGCTGCTGCTGCTGCTGCTGCTGCTGCTGCTGCTGGCGTTTGCTATCGTTTCTGCTGCTGCTGCTGTTTCGCCCTCACCGCGTCACATCTGCTCTCCGGGCGCACGGCCGTTTGCGCCTCCGCCTGCACCGAGCCTGCAGCTCCGCTGCTGCTGCTGCTGCTGCTGCTGCTGCTGCTGCTGCTGCTGCAGGCAGCACGAGCAAGACCTCCGTGGGGGACCTGCTGTGTCGGGTCTCGCGGCAGCTGCGCGCAGATGTGATGCTGCTGGGGGCCCGCAGCCACTGGCAGCTGCGGCGAATTTTGTTTGGCTCGGTGGCTAGCTACGCGCGGGCCCACGCCAAGTGCCCCGTGCTGCAGTGCGCCAACGCCTAGCAGCAGCAGCAGCAGCAGCAGCAGCAGCAGCAGCGGCGGCGGCGGCGGGGCGGGGCGGGGCGGGGCGGGGCGGGGCGGGCGAGGAGCAGCGGAGGCGGAAGCAGAGGCAGACGCAGGCGGCAGCAGCGATGCTGCTGCCGCCATTCAGGTGTAGAGTGCTAGCAGCAGCAGCAACAGCAGCAGCAGCAGCAGCGGCAGGGGCGGCGGGTCGCAGAGTGCGGCGCTGCAGCAGCTCGATCGCTGCTTGGACGCGGTGCGTGCATGCGGCAGAAGCAGTTTCCTGCTGCAGCAGCAGCAGAAGCAACCTTCTGTCTTCGCACAGCAGCAGCAGCAACAGCAGCAGCAGCAGCAGCGCCGGCTCTCAGACGCCCCCAGATGCCGCGAAACCGCTAGAAGGTTTTGGGGCTTGAACGCGAGCGCATGCATTTGCTGCATGCATGCAACGCAGCCCGAAGATTGCAAAACAGAAGCAGCTTGCCAGCTTCCTGCGGCGGTGCTGCTGCAGCAGCAGCAGCAGCAGCAGATGCAGCGGCAAGCGGGTGCGGAAGAGGTTACTTTGTTGCGTGTGTCTCGATACAGTGTGGGCATGCTTCCTGTGAACGCAGCTGCTAGCTAGCTAGCTAGCTAACAGGCTAGCTAGCTAGCTGGCTAGCTAGCTAGCTAGCTAGCTAGCCAGCTAGCTGCTGCTCTTCGCAGATGCAGCTGCCCAGCGGAGGCTTCAGCAAATGTTTCTACAGCAGGTCGAGGTGCCTGCAGACAAAAGTGCGAACGCATGCATGCATGCATGCATGCGTGCATGCGTGCGTGCATGCATGCAAGAAGCCCCAGGGCGCATGCATTTGTGCATGCAGGGCGGATTGCTCTTCGGGGCTCTGGAGAGGCTGAACAGCAGCATGCATACATGCGTGCATGTGCGGGAATGCGTGCATGCAAACGCATGCAAGTGCATGCATGCATGCATGCATGCATGCATGCATGCACTTGCGTACATGCAATTGTATGTTTGTTTAGAGCAGCTGGCCGAGAGCGCGGGAGCAGGCGAACTGTTTATCCAGTGTGCATTGCATTTCGATGTGTTGTTCATTTATTTCCATTTATTTCCATTTATTTCCATTTATTTCCATTTATCTTCTTAAATATTCTTTTAATTCAGTATATCGTGTATAGGAGCCACTGCATGCATGCGCCAAATGCATGCATGCAACTGCATGCGTGGTTGCCCTTGGAGTGTCTGTACGGCCAGTTGGCTTCTGTGCGGGGAAAGGCCCCCAACTCGCACTTAAAGCTTCGTTTGCCCAACAGCAGCAGCAGCAGCAGCAGCAGCAACAGCAGCAGAAGTAGCAGCAGCAACAGCGGCAGCAGCAGTGCGCGGCTCTACGCTGCAGCAGAGCCTAGCAGTTCTTTTTGGTAGCTAGCTGTTCTTATTGGTAGCTAGCTGCTGCTAGAGGGTAGCTAGCTGCGGTGAAGGAGTAGCTGGCTGCAGCCAATTGCTAGCTAGCTGCCGTGGCTAGCTGCTGCTTTAGGATAGCTAGCTGCTGCTGAGACTTTAATGGCTGCAGCTACCCACTGGCTAGCTGCAGCAAAGTGCCAGCTACCCGCAGCAAAGTGCCCGCTAGCTGCGGCCAAGTGCCAGCTAGCTGCAGCAAAGTCCCGGCTAGCTGCAGCAAAGTGCCAGCTAGCTGCAGCATGGTGCCAGCTAGCTGCAGCATGGTGCCAGCTAGCTGCAGCGAAGTGCCAGCTAGCTGCAGCAAAGTGCCAGCTAGCTGCAGCAAAGTGCCAGCTAGCTGCAGCAAAGTGCCAGCTAGCTGCAGCAAAGTGCCAGCTAGCTGCAGCAAAGTGCCAGCTAGCTGCAGCAAAGTGCCAGCTAGCTGCAGCTGATCACTTAGCTGCAGCTAGCGGTTGGCTAGCTAGCTGGAGTTGGCTAGCTGCAGCTAGCTGCCAGTTTTCTAGCTCTTGGCAGCAATTTGCATTTATTACAAAGGCCAGTGTCCTTGGGGCTGCATGCGCATGCATAAATTAGGAGGCGAAATAAAACAAATAAAGTATTTATAAAGCATTGTCATAAAATGTACTTCTCGTGCAGCCCTCCTTATGCAGATAGCGGCAATATAGGTGTCATGTAGGGTTTAATGTTTAGGGTTTAGGGTTTAGGGTTTAGGGTGGGCAGGTGAACGGGCTGCAGAACAGCGCTGGGGCTCCGAGCCCCACGCCCTCTAAACCCTAAACCCTAAACCCTTGCGGCTGCAACTCTCGTAAACCCTAAACCCTTTCTCAACCCTAAACCCTCGCGAAGCCCTTAAACCCTTCTCAAACCGTCAACCAGCCTTCTTTGCAGAAGATATGACCTCAAAAAAAACGCCAAAAAGGTTTCAAATGCATAAAGTAGAGTTATATTTTGAATTAGGATTATATTTTAAATTAAAATTCCATTTTAAATTGGAATTTTATTCGTGGGGATAAAGAGTTGCTGCTAAATGCGCTTGTATAGTTCTTGCAAGGCAGCTGCAGACTACAGGCTATGTTGTGGCTGTTTGCTGCTCCTGCATTTTCCGAGTTAATGGCCCTTTTTAGAAGGAAAAAAGATACTTAGATCAAATATTTTAAAATAATGAAATTATTTACTCTTAATTTCTCAGAATTGCGTCTTAAACATCCGAAAGAGAAGGACGAGCAGCTGCTGCGAGGTCACCGCAGCACCAGTGGACCACGGGAACTGGTTGGGGTTGGTGGGGCTGTTTTTTTTGTTTTTATTTCATTCAAATGAAGAAATATAAATTATTTGCATTTATTTAATGTTAAATCATTCAAATATTTCCATTTAATGGCAAAAGGGGAAAGTTTTCAGTGCTCCTGCAACCCCCAGTCTATCTGGCGCCAGCGGTCTTGGGTCTGTTGCTGCTGCTGCTGCTGCTGCTGCAGCTGTTGATGCAGCGCGAATTGCATTTAATACCCCTCTTTTCCCATTACCCCCATTTTGGGGTTTTAAATATAAAATACTGAAAAATATCTTTCAGGAATTCCGCGCCCGCGGCAACCCGCTCACGCCCGGGCATGCCTGCGGTCTGCAGCTAGGGTTTAGGGTTTAGGGTTTAGGGTGTAGGGTTTACACGATGGAAGAAGCCGAAGACTGCACAGATAAGGCAGCCCAGCTTTTTGCTGCTTACGGGGGGGCCCCCTGGCAGCAGCAGCTGCAGAAGTGGGCCCTCCTTGCTGGCAGCGAAACTGCAGTCGCTGTGCTAAACTCCCAGGTACGGTTTAGGGTTTGGACTTTGGGGTTTAGGGTTTAGGGTTTAGGGTTTGGGCTGAGGGTCTAGGGTTTAGCTTGCATGTTTAACATCCTGAACTGAGGCATATCAATCGAAGCTTCTAGGGTGCTGAAAGTGGTGAAAAAAGGCCCGCTGCTGCTGCTCTTATGCTCCTGCTGCTGCTGCTGCTGCTGCTGCTGCTGCTGCGTTAAGAGACAGCTGTGTGCTCGAGTTTGCTGCTGCTCGTTGCTGCCTGTGGACTACAGTGTGAGGTCTCTGAGAAGCTGTCGTTTGCTGCCTTTCGGGACGAAGCAACTGCAGCAGCAGCAGTGCTGCAGCAGCTGCTGCAGCAGCGAAAGCAGGATCCTCAGGAGACCGCAGTTGTTCTGTAAGAGCTGCTGCAGCATCTGCTGCTGCTACTGCTGCCGCTGCTGCTGCTGCTGCTTCTCCTCCTCCTGCTGCTGCTGCTGCCTCTGTGGCTGCTGCTGCTGCCGCTGCTTTGGCTGCTGCTGCTTTGGCTGCTGCTGCTGCTGCTGCCCTAACCCTTAGCAGTTCCCAGGCTGCAACCTCTTCAGCCGCAGCCCCGCTGCTGCTGCTGCTGCTGCTGCTGCTGCTGCTGTTACAGGAGCCTGTCCCGCGAAACTGCCTTCTTGTCTTGCTTCTTCGGGTGTCTCCTTGCTGGAGTCCCTGCAGTCCCCTTTCCTCCTTCCCACGTTTCTTGTGCTGCTGCACCGCAGCAGCAGCAGCTGCAGCAGCAGCTGCAGCAGCTGCTGCAGCAAGCCCCCACACCGTGGCTAGTTCTCACCGATGACTTGGGCATGTCCGCCAGATCCTAAACCCTAAACCATAAACCCTAAACCCCGAACTCTAAACCCTAAACACTAGACGCCTATGCCTAAAACCTGAACATCCTGCAGCGAGAATCAACCCCTAGCCCTAAACCTTAGAGCTGCTGCTGCTGCTGCGGTTGCTGTTGCTGCTGCTGCTGCTTGCTGTCCAGGCGGGAGGCGGCTCGCTCCTGCAGGGAAGGAGTTGAGGCTCTTGACATAACGGCTGCGGTGAAGCAGCAGCTGCAGCAGCAGCGGCAACAGACCAGCAGCAGCAGCAGCAGCAGCAGCAGCAGCAGCAGCAGCAGCAGCAGCAGCAGCAGCAGCATTGCTTTGCTGCAGCTATCCTCAGGCTCCACTGGGCAGCCGAAGTGCTGCGCCATTTCCCATGGGGCCCTTCTCTGGTCTTTGCACTTGAACTTGAGGCTAGGCAATTGGACTAACTGCAGCAGCAGCAACAGCAGCAGCAGCAGCAGCAGCAGCAGCGGCAGCAGCTGCTGCTGCTGCATTTCTTGCACAGCTCCTTCTCCGGCCTACACAGACCTCATGCTGCAGCAGCACGAAATCCAAAAAGCCCTTACGGGGCAAAGGGCAGCTGCGCTCAGCTGGCTGCCTCTCTTCCACGATATGGGGTCTGCTGCTGCTGCTGCTGCTGTTGCTGCTGCTGCTGTTGCTGCTGCTGCTGCTGCTGCTGCTCCTCTGGCTGCTTCTGCCACTTCTGCTTCTGCTTCTACTGCTTCTGCTCATGCTGTTGCTGCTGCTGCTTCTTGCGCTTCTTCTTTTGGTACTGCTGCTGCCGCATTCTCCCGGCTGCGATGCTTGCTGCTGCTTTTTTCTGTTTGCTTTCTTTCCACCTTTTATTTATTTATTTATTTATTTATTTATTTTTTAATTTATTTATTCATTTATTTATCTATGTGATTATTTATTCCTTTATTTTTAATTTGCTTCTAGAAGCTGCAGCTGCCTCTTTCTCCGCATTGTCTGTTATTTAATTTTGTTTTCTATTTCTTTTTGTTTCCACTTATGTTTTAATTTAACTTTTCTTCTTTATTCACTTTTTACTTATTTATTTTGTTTTATTTCCTTTTTATTTGTTTTATTTTTCTTTTTATTTTGTTTTACTTTTCTTTTTGTTTATTTTGTTTTCATTTACTTTTTATTTCCTTTTTTATTTCGAAATTTGCACTTTTCCCCTTTCCTCCTTTTGTCTTTCTCTCTTTTTCTAAAATTCCATTTTTATCTTTTTTTCTTTTTTGTCTTTCTTTTAATTATGGATTTATTTGTTTTCTTTTATTTTGTTTTATTCTTTCATCATTTTTAATTTATTTATCTTTCTATCTTTTTATCTTTCCTATGTTTTAATTTAACTTTTCTTCTTTATTCACTTTTTACTTATTTATTTTGTTTTATTTCCTTTTTATTTGTTTTATTTTTCTTTTTATTTTGTTTTACTTTTCTTTTTGTTTATTTTGTTTTCATTTACTTTTTATTTCCTTTTTTATTTCGAAATTTGCACTTTTCCCCTTTCCTCCTTTTGTCTTTCTCTCTTTTTCTAAAATTCCATTTTTATCTTTTTTTCTTTTTTGTCTTTCTTTTAATTATGGATTTATTTGTTTTCTTTTATTTTGTTTTATTCTTTCATCATTTTTAATTTATTTATCTTTCTATCTTTTTATCTTTCCATCCTTTTGTATTTTTGTTAATTTTTATTCCGCCTTTCCTTCTTTTATCATTTTAATCCATTTATAGTTTTACTTTCAAATTTAAAATCTTTTCTTTTTTTCTTCTCACCTTTTGGCGTTTTCGTCTTTTTATATTTGGACTTTAATTTTAAATTCCAAATATTTAATCTTTTATTTCTAATCTCTTTGTTTTTTTTTAATCTTTTTATTTTTTATTTTTAGTCCCTTTTTTGTATTTCTAATCTTTTTTCTAATTATTCATATTTTTTGATTCTGATTTTTTATTTTTTATTTCTAATCTTTTTATTTTTGTTTTTAATCTTTTTATTTTTATGATTAGTCTTTTTACTCTTATTTTTAATTTTAATTTTTATTTTTATTTCAGTCTTTTAGGCTTCGCAGCAACTTCTCTACACTTCGGCCTTTCTCTTTTTCTCCTCCCCACAAATCTTTTTTCGGGAGCCCCCCATCTTTGGCTGGGGGCCCTTTCTGCATGCAAAGTCCAGGTCTCGGGGGGCCCCAACTTCGCCTTCAAACTCGCAGCAAAACGCAGACTCGCAGCAGCAGCAGGTACCCAAAAAGGGTCCCCAGGGGGCCCCCTGGGGTCTCCCCCAGGGGACCCCCTTGGGGGCCCCCTTGGGGCCCCCCCAGGAGCCCTCAACGGGGGCCCCGCAGAGGGCCCCACGGGATACCTCGAGGGGGCCCCCCTGGGGGCCCCCACAGGGGCCCCCCAGGGGGCC
>NW_013541478.1:0-6942 GCF_000499545.2 Eimeria tenella
ATGCTGCTGCTGCTGCTGCCTGCAGAGCGCATGCTTGGTGCTGGCAAATTTGCTGCGGACGGGCAGCCAGGAGCAGCTGCTGCAGCTTCCGCTGCTGCAGCAGCCGCAGCAGCTGCAGCAGCTGCTGCAGCAGCTGCTGGAGGACCGGGCGCCGCCCGTTCAGTCAGCGGCGCTTCAGGTGTACAGACACCTCGTGCGGCACTCCAAGTGAGTCAAAAAAGTTTATTTTTATTTAAATAATCAAACAAGTAAATGACACTTAAATAGTCTGCTGCTGCTTATCACGTATACTTTTCTTTATTCTTTCCCTGCTGTTGCTGCTCTGAAACAGCAGGATGTCTCAGCGCTGTTGCGATGGGCGTTGAGCTGCTGCTGCTGCTGCAGCAACTCTTGTGCTTGTGTAGTTGCAACTGCGTTCTGGGGCGAGGTCTGTTTGCTGCTGCTGTTGTCTGCAGAGGGCAGCAGCAGCTGGTGGATGTGTGCTGGGAGCTGCTGCCCGCGGTGCATGCAGCAGCAGCAGCAGCAGCAGCAGCAGCATCGCATGGCGCAGGGGAGTGGGTTCCTGCTTCTGACGCACTTATTGCAGCAAAAAGGCTGTGCAGGGCGTCAGCCCCGTTGCTGCTGTCGCCGCCTGCTGCAGCAGCAGCAGCAGCAGCAAAAACAACGCAGATTTCTGACTTGGCCTTCGGCCATCTCTACTCCACGAACCCTGCCGTGAAGCTGCAGGCAAGCTATCTGCTGCTGCTTCTGCTGCTGCTGCTGCTGCAGGCGCTTCTGTTGCTGCTGCAGCTGCTGCTTCTGCTGCTGCTGCTGCTGTTGCTACTGGAGCTGCTGCTGCTGCTGCTGGTGCTGCTGGGCGGTGTGCCCAGCTGTTGCTGCTGCTGACTCTGTGCTGCTGCTGCAGGCGGAGCAGCTGCTGCTGCAGCTGCTGCGGATTCGGGCCGGCAGCAGCGGGGTGACAGAAGAAGCAGCAAACGCGTTGCTGTCGGAGCTGGAGAGCAGCAGCAGCAGCCTGACAGGTCGTCGGCTGCAGCAGCTCGGGGACTACCTCTTCCGCGTGCTGCTGCGGGTGCATGCAGATGCAGCAGCAGCAGCAGAAGCAGCAGAAAGCGACGCAGAAGATGCAGCCCCAGCAGCAGCAGAACTGGAGCCAGACCTAGTCGAGGATAACTGGGAGGCAGTGCTTTAGGCAGCTAGCTGCAACGGCCAGCAGCAGCAGCAGCAGCAGAATCAGCAGCAGCACCTATAGCACAGCAGCAGCAGTTGCTGCTGCTGCTGCTGCTGCATCAACAGCTGCCGCTGCATATTTATTTCAAGCTGACCACTGGCCCTTCAAGGCCAGATGCCCACAGAGACAATTTGATAAAATGTGCTGAAGCCACTGTGCTGCTGCTGCGCTGCTGCTGTTACTGCTGCTGCTGCTGCTGCTGCTGTTGCTGGCTGTGGTTGTTTGAGTGAGAGCCGCGTGTGCTGCTGAACAGCCCCCGCTTGCCGTTGCTGCTGCTGCTGCTGCAAGGCAGCTCCTCAACAAGCCAAGTGCGCTGTAGCTAGCCACCAGCTAGCCACCAGCTAGCTAGCCATATTCATCTAGCCAGACTCAGCTAGCCAGCTAGCTAGCTGGCTAGCTAGCTAGATAGCTAGCTAGCCAGATAGCCAGATTGCCGCCAGGCAGCCAGCGAGGACTACCACAGCTAGCTGCAGCTAGCCACACCCAGCTGCAGCTAGCTACCACCCGCTGCAGCTAGCTACACTAGCTAGCTGCAGCTGCAGCAGCAGCTAAGTGATATTTTGTGAAGAATAGTAATAGGAACTATTCAGTAAAGCTTTTATGCACGAACTACAACTCCACCCCCCACTTTCCGGTGCAGCAGCAGCAGCAGAACAGCAGCAACAGCAGCAGCGGCAAGTGCTGGGAAGGGCTTATCGGGCAGAGGAGAGAGGAGGAATAAGTAGAGGAGCAGCTCTAGGCCCTTTGCCGTGTTTTGTGCTGCCGCATGCGTCTCTCGCTTGCTGCTGCTGCTGGTGTCTCTGCTGCTGCTGCTCTGCTGCTGCTCTGCTGCTGCTGCTCTGTCTGCGGCTGCTTTTTGTCTGCTTTCTACTCTTTTGGATTTCTTTTGCCAAATAACTCAAAGCAGCAAAAGTGCAAAACTCCCCCCGGGAAGCAGCAGGTGTCTGTACGCCTGAGCGCCGCAGGGGGGAGCTGCACATACACCTCAAGCAGCAGCAGCAGCAACAGCTCTCGGGTGTCTGTACACTGCAGTTACGTCTCCAAAAGGCTTTAAACCTTCAGCAGACACCAAAACTAGCTGCTGGCAATTCGCTGAAGCTGCAGCAGCTGCTGCAGCACCTGCAGCAGCAGCTCCTGCTGCAGCAGCTGCTGCTGCAGCAGGTGCTGCTGCAGCATCAGCTGCAGCAATAGCTGCAGTGCCAGCTCCAGTAGCGCCTGCAGCACCTACTGCAGCGCTTGCTGCAACATCAGCTACAGCAATAGCTGCAGCACGTGCTGCAGCACTAACTGCAATATCAGGTACAGCAAAAGCTGCAGCACTAGCATCCGCTGCGGCACCAACTGCCGCCGCAGCAGTAGCTGCAGCAGCAGCAGCAGCCGCAGCAGCAGCTGCTGCAGCAGCATCAGCAGCGTCAGTCCTCCTCGTCTGAAAGTCCTTTGGCGTCTCGTTCGAAAACAGCAGCATCGTTCCAAAAGGCAGCGCCTGAAGCATCAGCAGCAGCAGCAGCAGCAGTAGCAGCAGAAGCAGCAGGGAATAAGACAGATTTTAAGAGAAAAAGGCAAAGCGTGGGCTGTATAGACACCGGGAAGACTGGGGGGAGTTTCGAGGTGCAGCAGCGACGGACTTGCTGCTGCTTCTTCTTCGTCTGCTGCTGCTGCTGCAGCAGCAGCATTCTCTAGGAACAGCTGCTTGCCCGTGACCACTCCGTTGCTGCTGTTGCTGCTGCCCCATATGCCCTTCGAAATCATTTCTTCAGCAAAAGCAGCAGCCCAGCGCTCGAACTCCTCTTTGCTGCAGCGCTCCTGCGGAGTTCACAGCAGCAGCAGCAGCAGCAGCAACAGCAGCAGCAGCAGCAGCAGCAAGAGCAGCAGGAGGCGCAGCAGTAAGGGCATCAGGAGCAGCAGCAGCAAAGACAGCAGGAGCAGCAGCAACAAAGGCAGCAAGAGCAGGAGCACCAATGAGGGGGGTTTGTTTTGCTGCTGCTGCTACTGCTGCTGCTGCTATTTGCAAACAATTAAAACAAAATAATTAAAATAATTAAAACAAAAAAGAACAGAAAATGCTCAATCAAAAGGGCGGGCGAAGGACCCAGGCAAACGAATCTTGCTTCTGCTGCTGCTGCTGCTGCTGTTACTGCTGCTGCTGCTGCTGCTGCCGCTGCTGTTGCTGCTGCTTGGCCTACGTTTTCGGGGCAAAGGGGCCTGTCGGCGGGGCCGTTTCCTGGGGAATGTTCTTCTTGGCTGTCGCTGTCTTTGTAGAGGTTCGAGTCTTCTCCGTCTGCTGCTGCTGCTGCTGCTGCTGCTGTTTGCTGCTGCTGCCGGCTCACCATCTGGTCGTACATCGACTGCACTGGCTTGCTGCGCTCCCGCAGCCACTCCTAGAAGCAGCAGCAGCAACAAGCAACAAGAGAAAACGCAATGGTACCCAGCAACCAGCAGCAGCAGCAGCAGGAGCAGCAGCAGCAGTAGCAGCAGCAGGAGCAGCAGCAGCAGGAGCAGCAGCAGCAGGAGCTGGAGCAGCAGCAGCAGCACTGCGCCTTTAAGTACATCATTTGTTTGCACCTCTGTTCATCTCTCTGCCCCTCAACTGCCGAGAGCGCCCCAGCCAGACCTAGGCCCTAGGGTTTAGGGTTTAGGGTTTAGGGTTTAGGGTTTACGACAGCAACTTCGGAAGCAGAGAAGATCATGGGGCCCCCCAAATTCCTCTCGAGGTCTTTTTGGATTTTTTCTCTCAAGTCCTCCAACTCTGCTTCTGGAAATCCCGCATCTGTAAAATAAAACAAATCAAATTGAATTAAATTAATTAAATTAAATAAATTAAATTAAATTAATTAAATTAATTAAAATTAATTAAAATGGACTTAGAAGTAGATGTCTCAGCTGCAGCTCATTTAAAGCAGCAGCAAACGGGCCAACGCATGCCGTTAGCTGTGGCTAGCTGGCTGTGGCTAGCTAGCTGTGGCTAGCTAGCTGTAGCTAGCTGGCTGTGGCTAGCTAGCTGTGGCTAGCTAGCGCTAGCTAGCTAGGTAGCTAGTCACGTAGCTAGCCAGCAGTGGCTAGCTAGCTAGGTAGCTAGTCACGTAGCTAGCTAGCTAGCTAGCTAGCTAGTTAGCTAGCTAGTTAGCTAGCTAGCTAGCTAGCTAGCTAGTCGCCTCCATCCCCACCCCTTCTAACTCTCCAGCGAGCTAGCTAACTCCCCAGCCAGAAAACTGGCCAGCTAGCTAGCTAGCTAGCCAGCTAGCTATCTAGCTAGCTTGCTGGCCAGCCATCCCCCCACCCACGCCCGCCACCCCGTAGCTACCCAGCGAGCTGGCTAGCTAGCTAGCTGACTGGCTAGCTAGCTAGCTAGCTAGCTAGCGCCTTCTCCACCGAACCCCCTACTCCCCAGCTAGCTAGCTAGCCAGCTAGCTAGCTAGCTAGCCGGCTGGCTAGCTAGTCCCTCAATCACATCCCCCGCTCCCTATGCCAGCTAGCCAGCTAGCTAGCTGGCCAGCTAGCTAGCTAGCTAGCTAGCTAGCTGTTGTGCTTATGGCCTAGGAAGTGCCAGTGGGGAAGGGCTTGTGGATATTCTGGAGGCAGCTAGCCAGCTAGCTGGCTAGCCACCTATCTAGCTAGCCCCCCACCTAGCTAGCTAGCCACCTATCTAGCTAGCTAGCTAGCTAGCTAGCTAGCTAGCTAGCTGCGTGGCTTACGGCCAGTGAAGTGCCAGTGGGGAAGGACTTGGGGGTAGTCTGGAGGCAAAGAGAACTTGAGTTGGACTTGGGCTTTGTTGAGAGGATCTGCTGCTGGGCGTTGGCCGAAGGGCAGCAGCTGCAGCAAGCAGCAGCAGCAGCAGCAGGGCAGCAGCTGGAACTCCCCGGGGTGCGGCAGCAGCGCAGCAAGCGCCTCCATCTCCTCCGCCTGCTCCGCAGCAAACCTGCTGCTGCTGCTGCCGCTGCAGCTGCTGCTGCAGCTGCTGCTGCAGCTGCTGCTGGGGGTGCTCATTGCGCTGGGAGCTTCCGGTGTACAGACACCTCGCCGGATTCGGGTGTATAGGCAGCTGCCGCAGAAGCTCGGGTGTACAGACACTGCAGCTCGGGAGAAGAAAAAGGTAATTCAAATGCGCCAACGGCAGCAGCTGCTGCTGCACAGAAACAGGCTGCTGCTGCTGCTGCTGCTGCTCTTTTTTGGGCTTCAAGTCTTGCAGAGATCTGTGAGTTGGAAGAAGGGAAACAAGGGGAGCAAAGGAGACTAGAAGCAGCAGCAAAAGCTTGCCAGCAGCAGCAGGAAGCTTCTGCTGCTTGCTCTGCGGTGGCTGCTGCTGCTGCGGTGTACAGACAGCTCTGCTGCGCTAAAGAACAGAAGGCAAAACTCCTTGCTGCTGCTGTCTCAGTTGCTGCTGCGGGCCCAGCTGGCGCCTCCCCGGGGTTTTGCTGCTCCTTTTAATTCTAAAACAATTTAATTAATTCAAATTTATCTTTTTATCTTCAAAAAGAAAAGAAAGGCAGCAAATAATGCACGAACTGCAGCGCGGGGCTGCAGGGGCCCCCAGTAGGGCCCCCACATCTGCTGCTGCGGCTGCTGCTCGACTGTAGGTACACCCCGAAGCCCCAACTCCGATTTAATTAATCAGTTTAATTTAAATTTGAATTTTATTTACTTTTGTTTTAAATAAAACAGACCCGCAGCAGCTGCCCCGGAGTCTCGCGGAAGATTTGGCAACAAACGGAATGTGTGTCTTCGACACCCACTCCAGCAGCAGAAGCAGCAGCTCGGCAGCAGCAGCAGCAGCAGATCTAGCAGCCTAGCACTTGCAGCAGCTGCCGCTGCTGCTGCTGCTGCAACAGCGGGACTTCAGTGGCGCCAGGCGGGAAGCGCTGTGGCGCCCCTTAATGCATGCGAGACTGCAGCAACAGCAACAGCAGCAGCAGCAACGGAAGCCGAACCAGCAGCAGCAGCAGCAGCAGCAGCAGAAGCAAGGACCCCGGGCTCTTGCTGCTGTCTGAGGAGCCTGCAGTGGGCCCTCTTAGGGCCCCTTCTGCTGCAGCTGCAAACAATGGCAACCGAGGAAAGCAGCAGCAGCAGCAACAGCAGCAGCAACAGAAGCAGCAACAGCAGCAGCAGCAAGAGCATCAGCAGCAGCAGCAAAAGAGAAGCCACAGCCATGCCTCAGGCTGCTCAGGAGCTGCCTGCTGCTGCTGGGGCCCCAGCAAAGAACGGGGGGCCCCCCTTTGGGGCCCCTGGGTTGCTGGGTTTGAATGACAAGCTGCTGCTGCTGCTGCTGCAGTGGCTGCCGCTGCGGGAGCAGCACCAGCTGCTGCTGCTGTGCCGCGGGGTGTACAGACAGCTCTGCACTGCCCCCTTCATCGACAGCCTTTGCTGCCCCCCAGGCAGCAGCTTCAGGCTGCTGGTGGAGCCCCACAAGCACCACCCGCTGCTGCAGCAGCAGCAGGAGCTGCAGCAGCAGCAGCAGCAGCACCTGCAGCAGCTCAAGACCCAACTCGAGCAGCAGTACCCGCTGCCCCAGCAGCAGCACCCCACCCTCTCGCAGCAGCAAGAAGCGAACCTGCAGCAGCTGCAGCAAGTGCAGCAGCAGCAGCAGCAAGTGCAGCAGCAGCAGCAGGACGACAGACTGCTCTGCAAGCGAATTCTGAGTGAGAAACATCAGCAGGAAGATACGAGCAGCAAAAAGAAGAGGGACGGCACTGTTGCTGTTGCTGCTGCTGCTGCTGCTG
>NW_013541478.1:7042-9136 GCF_000499545.2 Eimeria tenella
CTGCTGCTGCTGCAGCAGCAGCAGCAGCAGCTGCTGCTGCAGCAGCAGCAGCAGGGGGCGGCGGCGGGCGCTGCTGCCGGCCCTGCAGCCCCCACAGGCAGTGCGCCCAACGACAGCAGCAGCAGCAACGGCACCAGCAGCAGCAGCAACGGCACCTGCAGCAGCAGCAGCAACGGCACCTGCAGCAGCAGCAGCAACGGCACCTGCAGCAGCAGCGGCAGCAGCTCTGCATGCGACGCTGCAGCAAGCTTGCCTGCGCACTGGCGGTCCACGCGGCTGTGGATCCCCGCAGCAGCAATGGAGGCGCTGCTGCTGCGCTGCAGCAGCAAACTGCAGCAGCTGCTGCTGGACCTCTCGCTGCGCAGGGGTTTTGGAGTTTCTCCTTTTACTCAAATTAATTTAAACTTCAAATTAGCTGCTCTCAAAGAAATGCAGCTCGTCAACATCACCCGAGACAACTTCAGGTCAGCCTGCTGCTGCTGCTGTTGCTGCTGCTGCTGCTGCTGCTGGGGCTGCTGGTTGCGGCGGCTGCTGCTGGTGGCGCTGTTTGCTGCTGCTGCGTTGCCGTGCTCGTTTTATGGAGCTGTTGCTGCTGCCGCTTTTGCTGTGGAGGCCGCCGCTGCTGCCAGTGCTGCTTTTGCTGCTGCTGCTGCTGCTGCTGCTGGCCCAATGCCCTTTGCTTCCCGTAAAAGCACACTGAGCATTCAGCTAGCTGCACGGCTAGCTGTGCCCAGGTAGCTAGCTAGCTAGCTAGCTAGTCAAGTAGCTAGCCAACTAGCTAGCCAACTAGCTGGCCGCCTAACCAACCATCTAGCTGGCTAGCTAGCTGGGCAGCTAACTAGCTAGCTAGCTATACAGTTGGGTAGTCAGCTAGCTGGTTAGCTGGCTAGCCAGCTAACCAGCTAGCTAGCTAACCAGTTAGTTAGCTAGCTAGTCAGCTAGTTAGCTAGCTAACCAGCTAGCTAGCTAGCTAACCAGCTAGCTAGCCAGCTAGCTAGCTAGCTAGCTAGCTAGCTAACCAGCTAGCTAGCTGCTGGTGGCTGCTGCTGTGCTACAGGTGTGGGGAGTGCAGCTTTCCCAACTTGGAAGTGCTGCGGCTGCACTGGGCAGACGTTTGCCCAAGGCAGCACAAACTCGGGTACGCAGCACAGCAGCAGCAGCAGCAGCTGCTGCTGCTGCTGCTGCAGCAGCAGCAGCAGCTGGCGCCTCAGCAGTAAAGCTGGCAAGCTCAATCCTAGCGCCTTGTCCAGCGTTTGAATATAGACGCAGCAGCGGCAGCAGCAGCAGCAGTGGCGCCGGCGCACTAGGTGCTGCTGCTGCTGCAGCTGCTGCTCCTGCACCAGCTGCAGCAGCAGCAGCGCGCGAAATGGCTGCTGCGTGTTGCTGCTGCGCTGCTGCAGGCTGCTGCTGCGGGGCTGCACCGCTTTGCGGTCTTTGTCTGTTCACGCGGACTGCGACGACGACGAAGCGCTGGTCCAGACCACTGGTCTGTTTGCTGCTGCGCTGCAGCAGCTGCTGCAGCACGAGCCGCGGCAGCAGCAGCAGCAGCAGCAGCAGGTCATGGAGGCCGGGCCGCCTATCGGCTTGATGACCGACGCCGCAGCAGAAGCAGCAGCAGTTGCTGCTGCTGCTGCTGCGGAGGAACGGGGCATCTGTCCGCTCCCGCTGCTGCAGCAGCTGCAGCTGCCGCTGCTGGCAGCAGCAACAGTGCCGCTGCTGCGTGCTGCGGCACCAAATCTGCAGCTGCTGCGGCTGGTGCATGCAGAAAGTCACAGGTGCAGCACAGCAGCAGCTTAGCTTCCTAAACCCTAAACCCTCATTATCTCCTCAACTGCGCTTCTGCAATCCCTAAAATAGGGTTTGTGAGCGCGCCTCTTTAGCTCGAGGGGATCGGATCCGTGCTGCTGCTGCTGCTGCGCTGCCGCATGCAGCAGCTGTGTCCACTTTTGTCTGCTTAATGCCTGCTTCTTCCTGCTGCTGCTGCTGCTGCTGTTGCTGCTCAGGACAAGTCGGGGTTTGCTGCCGCTGCAGCTTGCAGCGCAGCAGCTGCAGCAGCTGCAGCAAATTGTATTCCCTACTCCTGTTGACTTCGCT
>NW_013541478.1:9236-16156 GCF_000499545.2 Eimeria tenella
GCTGCTGCTGCAGCAGCAGCAGCAGCTGGCGCCTCAGCAGTAAAGCTGGCAAGCTCAATCCTAGCGCCTTGTCCAGCGTTTGAATATAGACGCAGCAGCGGCAGCAGCAGCAGCAGTGGCGCCGGCGCACTAGGTGCTGCTGCTGCTGCAGCTGCTGCTCCTGCACCAGCTGCAGCAGCAGCAGCGCGCGAAATGGCTGCTGCGTGTTGCTGCTGCGCTGCTGCAGGCTGCTGCTGCGGGGCTGCACCGCTTTGCGGTCTTTGTCTGTTCACGCGGACTGCGACGACGACGAAGCGCTGGTCCAGACCACTGGTCTGTTTGCTGCTGCGCTGCAGCAGCTGCTGCAGCACGAGCCGCGGCAGCAGCAGCAGCAGCAGCAGCAGGTCATGGAGGCCGGGCCGCCTATCGGCTTGATGACCGACGCCGCAGCAGAAGCAGCAGCAGTTGCTGCTGCTGCTGCTGCGGAGGAACGGGGCATCTGTCCGCTCCCGCTGCTGCAGCAGCTGCAGCTGCCGCTGCTGGCAGCAGCAACAGTGCCGCTGCTGCGTGCTGCGGCACCAAATCTGCAGCTGCTGCGGCTGGTGCATGCAGAAAGTCACAGGTGCAGCACAGCAGCAGCTTAGCTTCCTAAACCCTAAACCCTCATTATCTCCTCAACTGCGCTTCTGCAATCCCTAAAATAGGGTTTGTGAGCGCGCCTCTTTAGCTCGAGGGGATCGGATCCGTGCTGCTGCTGCTGCTGCGCTGCCGCATGCAGCAGCTGTGTCCACTTTTGTCTGCTTAATGCCTGCTTCTTCCTGCTGCTGCTGCTGCTGCTGTTGCTGCTCAGGACAAGTCGGGGTTTGCTGCCGCTGCAGCTTGCAGCGCAGCAGCTGCAGCAGCTGCAGCAAATTGTATTCCCTACTCCTGTTGACTTCGCTTTGGTGGGAACGTTACCCAGAGGCCCTGCTACTGCTGCTGCTGCTGCTGACGAGAGCCCTGGTGCTGCGCTGCACACTGCAGCAGCAGCAACAGCAGCAGCTGCAGCAGGCACTGCAGCAGAAGGTGTCTTGCTCTTGCAAGGCCCTGCCTCGGACTTCTTTATCCGCTGCAGATAAGCGGGATAGCAGCAGTTACTGTGCTGCCGCAGCAGCAGCTGCGGCTGCACCAGCAGCAGCAGCAGATGGGATGCAGCAACAGCAGCAATGACCTCAAATGGTTTTTGTCTACAATCGAAGCTGCATTGAATTGCAGCAGCATAAATGTACCGCTTTTATGGCTTTTTTTCTTTTCATTGGAGGCCTCGGGTTAAGAGCTTAGGGTTTAGATTTTAGGGTTTAGGGTTTAGGGTTTAGGGTAAAGTTCAGGGATGTGGTCTAGTAGTAGACAAGACACTTTAGAAGTCTGGAGTGCAGCAGCAGCTGCTGCCGCAGCAGCAACAGCAGCTGCTGCAGCGGAAGCAACAGCAGTTGCTGCGGCGGCAAGAACCGCAGCAGCAGCAGCTGCTGCTGCTGCTGCAGCGTGCATGCAAGAAGCAGCAAAAGAGTTGGGAGACTGAGTGCGGATTTCTGCAGTGTCTCGACAGCATGAGGGGCTCCTGCAGCAGCAGCAAAAAGTCTGCAGCAGCAGCCTTTCAGTTGGAGTTTATTTCAATGCATTTTTGTGGCTCTTGCTGCAGCGCCTCCTGGCAGCAGCAGCAGCAGCAACAGCAAGCTAAACTGCAGCAGCTGCGGACGATCCTAGGCTCTGCTGCTCTCTGTAAACGCAGCAGCAGCAGCAGCTGCTGCTGCTGCTGCTGCGTTGCGGCTGTGTCTTAAGTGGGGGTTGAAGAATTTGCGGCTGCAGAGTTGAGACCAGCAGCTCAGCAGCGAGGGTTGCCTTCTTTGCCCCTGAGCTGCTGCTGCTGCTGCTGCTGCTGCTGTAAGGGTGTTGCAGCTGCTTTTGGTCTTGCTGCTGCGGCAGCAGCTTTAGATCCCTTTCGTTTTAGATGCTGCCTGCTGCTGCAGCTGCTTTAGGTGCTGCTGGTGCTGCAGCTTTAGATTCATTTTGTTGTTGCTGCAGCAGCAGCTGCTTGTCAAGCTGCAGCAGCTGCTGCAGCAGCTGCTTGCCCAGCTGCAGCAAGCCAAACTTTCTGCTGCTGCAGCTCAGCTTTAAGCCATTAGATGTTAAAGAGTCATTTATTTGTTAAACAACTTTCTCATTTTCTAATTTTAAATCATTAAACTTTGCATGCAAATTCAGCTGCAGCAGCAGATTCCCATTTTGCCTTTGTAGCTGCTGCAGCGAATTTAAAAAAAAGAAAATTTCTGTTGGATTTATTTCAAGCAACACAGAAGGCTCTCGCTGCTGCTGCTGCTGCTGCTGCTGCTGCTGCTGCTGTTGTGTGTGTTGCTTAGCCATTCCCTTGTGGAAATTTAGAGTGAAGGAAACGAAAATAAAAGCATTTTAAAAAGAAATAAAATTAAAAGAAAAAGAAATAAAATTAAAAGACTTCCAAAGTGTTTTAGAAAGTTCGTGTGAAGTTGCATGCGAGCGGTGAGCGGCCGCGGGGTCACTTGTGTTGCTGCTTTCCTGAGAGTTGAAAAGAAAACGAAAACAAAATTAAATTTAATTTATTTATGTATTTATTTATAACTAAATTTTAATTCTGCTTAATTATTTTACATTAAAATGAAACCAACAGCTTCTTCTGTTCAGTTGAAACAGCAGGAGAGGCTCAGTTCAAGTTCCGGCTCCGCTCACACACAACTCGAGCCAGGCAGTCGTTACTGCAAAGGGAAATCTTTTTGAAATATTTTTCTTTTTTGATTTTAATTTCAAATTTTGGAAAAAAGATAAAAAGAAACAAAACTTTGGAAGGATTATGGGTCTGAAGAGCGAGAGTTCCAGTCTGATCAGTACAGAACAGTGGTTGCTGCTCCTGCTCCAATGGGGAAGCTGCTGTTGAGGCTGCAAACATTGCTTCTGGAAAATCTACTTTCTTGTTTTATAATTCTTTAAACTTTAATGAAGAGTTCAAGTTCGCATTTTTGCAAGTTGAACGGGAGTTCAGTTGAGGTGTACGGACACCGCAGCGCAGCGCGCGTGAAACCGCCGTGCAGAAGAACACTGTGTGCATTTGAACAGCCGCAGCGCTTTTGTCCTTCATATGGCTTTATAATGCGTTTAAAAGCTTTTTTGAATAATATTTATTTCCAGGAATGCACGAAAGAGCGCTTTCCCGGCGGAAAACGGCAGCTTTCCGCGCGCGGGTTCCGGCCGTGGCCGGAAGCGAAAGCTGCCTCCCGCGGGCGTTTCGCGGCGCTTTTTCTTCTTTTTTTTTCCCTCGCATGCAGCCCAATATTTTCTTTAATGCAGCCGAAGGATCAGGGCCTTTCGGAACCTCTAGCGGGGGCGTTGGGGGGGCGGCGGCTGGTGTTTCGGAAGCGGTGCCCGCCGCCCAAGTGCTGCAAAGTGGTGGAGCAGGTGGCTCGGACGCGAGTAAGACTCTGGGCCTTTGCTGCGCAAGTGCATGCGCGAGTTTGCTGCTGCTCAGGGGGCCTCGACGAGGGAATTAGGTGCGCGAAAAAGCATTTCAAAAGGCCCCGAAAAGCCCCAACTTGAACTCAGGAAAGGCCCTGAGGAGCTCCCTAGAGAGGGGCAGCAGCCTCTCCGAGGCCTCCCTGCGGGCTGCAGCAGCAGCGGCGCTCGCGGGCCTCGCCGATCGCTCTTCTGCGGAAAAGCTGCTGCAGGAAAAAGCCAAGTCGGACTTGTTTGCTGCTGAACAGGTGCGGAAGCAATCTTAGCAGCAGCACAAGCTTTCACGTTTGCTGCAGCAGCAAAAGGCGGCGCGCAAGGAGCTGCAGCAGCTGCTCGCAGCAGACCGCCGGGACGAGGACAGGGCCCGCGACTTCCAGCAGCAAAGAGTCGAAGCTGCAGCAGCAGACGCGCAGCAGCAGCAGCAACTTGCAGACTCTCTCCACTTCGAAGAAAAGAAAGCAGCAGATGCACTGCAGCAGGAACTTGCTGCTCTCGACGCAGAGGTGGCGGCCACAGAGACAGACGCAGCAGCAGCAGGCGAAAAGCTCGACGCGCTCATTGCTGCTGCTGCTGCTGCAGCAGCAGCAGGCCCTCAAAAGCCCCAAGACGTAGCGCAGCAGCTCGAGCAAGCAGCAGCGCATGCAGAAGCAGAAAAGAAGCAGCAGCAAACCGAAGAAGCCACTCGAGTGGCGACAATTGCAAAACACATCAACCAGAAGTCCCAAAAGCTGCTCGAAGACGCAGCAGCAGCAGCAGCAAGTGCAGCAGCAGAAGAGGAGCCTCCTGCTGCGCTGCAGTCCGTGGGCGCTGTCGAAGCAAAAGTGCTCTCAGCAGCACAAGAAAGCGAAGAAGAGGAGCAGCAGGAACTGGAAGAAAAGGAGCAGCAAACGGCTCCTTTTGCTGCACAAAAAGCCGAAACCGAAGAGGAAAGCGAAGCAGCAGCAGAAGCAGCAGAAGCAGCAGCAGCAGCAGCAGCAACAGCAGCAGAGAAAGAGCCCGCAGCAGAGAAATCTGAATCGGAGGAGGCCGAGGAAGCTGCAGCAAACGAAGAACCTGAGGAGCAGGAAGGCTCTCAGGTGACGAAATTTGAATTAAAAATGAATTTGAAATGAATTTAAAATGAATTTAAAATGAATTTAAAATGAATTTGAAATTAATTTCAAATTTTTTTCCAATTAGGAAGCAGAAAGCCCCGTCGTGACTGCAGCAGAAACCCAAGACTTGCTTTTCCTGTTGCGGCACCTCTCGGCCGCAGCGCCGCTTTCCAGCAGCAAAAGAGGAAATGGAATTAAAAAAAGTGGAAATAAAAACGAAAATAAAAAAGAAAATAATAAAAATAAAAAAAATAAAGAATTAGAAAATGATTTGCTGCCCCTGGAACTCGAAGTTCTGCCAAAGTTGCAAAAGTCGCCAGAGCCCGCCGATGCAGAACCTGAACTGGTAAGCTGCCGATCTTGCGCGAAAAAAAAAGCTGCAGCAAAAAAATAAAGTTTTTAAATTAAGTTATTTTTCATTTTCTCTTCATTTGCGCCTTTTTTAGGACAATGCAGAGGAAGAACTCCCCGAGTTCTGGTTCGGCAACCGAGGAAGAGAAGACCAGCAGCAGCAGCAGCAGCAGCAGCAGCAGCAAAATGGCGCGAAACAAAAACTCTGGTGGCAGTACATGCTGGGCTGAGGCGAGGGCTGCAGCAGCTTCTTGCAATTAAACTTCTAGAAAAAGAAAATCAACTTTTGCAAATTTTGAATAATTCATTTTTGAATAAGAGCTTTTTGCGGCACTTCACCTGCAGCAAAGCTCTAATTCAAGATCCCAAAGAAAACAAAAGAATAGGAAAAAAATTAAATTACTTTTAAATAATAAGTTGTCAAATCAAAAACACTAACGCATGCAACGCTTCTGCTGCTGCTGCTGCTGTTGCTGCAGCGCAATTTCGCACTCTCAAACTGCTCAAAAGTTCGAAACACAAACAGGCAGCAGCAGCAAAAAGCAGCTGCAGCTGCAGCTGCTTCATCTGCAGCAGCAACTGCAGGTGAATGTTGCAGCTGCTGCCGCTGCAGCTGTTGCTGCGACTGAAGCAGCAGCTCCTGCTATTGTTGCTGCTGCCGCTGCTGCTGTTGCTGCATCTTCAGCAGCAGCAGCTGCCGCTGTTGTTGCTGCATCTGCAGAAACAGGAGCTGCTGCTATTGTTGCTGGTACCGCTGCGGCTGTTGCTGCATCTTCAGCAGCAGCTGCTGCTGCTGTTGTTGCTGCAGCAGCAGCAGCAGCAGCAGCAGCAGCAGCAGCAGCAGCTGCTGCTGCTGCTGCGCTAGCGCTTGAGCTCGATGAGGTGGACTCTGCCGTCTGCGTCTTTGTGGGGAATCCAGGGCCCCGAAATGTGGGTTTTGTTTTGGGTGTACAGACACCTGGATTCTGCTTCGGGCTGCTTCAGAAAGTCCTGCAGCGAAGGAGCTGCTGCTGCGCTGCTGCTGCGCTGCTGCTGCAGCATTTGCTGCACCACAGCTCTGTAGGCGTAGTCCCCAATCAAAGGCAGCTGCTCCGAAAGATAATGTTTAAAAGCAACTTCTTCTGCTGCTGCCATTTGCACTTCTTCGAGGTCATCCCAGGGCCCCTGGGCCCCGGGGGCCCCCAGGGGGCCCCCCCCGGGGGCCCCCCGGGGCCCCCGGGGGCCCCGGGGCCCCAGCGGAGAATTCAAAGCAGCAGCTAACTCCCGCAGCAAAGACAAGAAGGTGCAGCAAAGACACCACAGGGGCCGCGGGTCTCCGGTCTGCTGCAGGTGCAGCACGGCCTGTGCAGCGCAGCAGCAGCAGCAGCAGCAGCAGTTATTTCGCAGTTTTTGCTTCGGTTTATTGTCTTATGTCTGTTTAAAACAACTTGCTTCGCATGTTTTATTATTTATTTATTCATTTATTTATTTACTTATTTATTTATTTATTTAAAAAAATGCTACAGTCTTCGCCCCACAACAAAACCACTCACAGCCCACACCCAAACCCCCCGGGGGCCCCCCAAACCCCCAGGGGGCCCCTTAAACCCTCAGAGGGCCCCCCGGGAACCCCAGGGGGCCCTCAAGCCCCCTGGGAGACCCTGAGAGGCCCCCCGGGGGCCCCTGGAGCCCCCTGGGGCCCCCTGGGGCCTCTGAAGTCCCCGGGGGCCCCCCTTTGAAGAATCGGGAGTAAGAAAGGGTACGAAAGCGGGGGCCCCCTACCCTGGCAATCTGCATGGGGTGCAGCTCGAGCTCGACCTCGTGGGTCCACCGGCCCAGGGCCTCCCTGCGGGCCTCGGGGGGGGCCCCCCAAGAGGGTTTAGTTTGCTGCTGCACTTTGGTCAAGTCCACCCGCAGCCCGCTGCGGTGCACGAGGCTTTGCCGCAGTCTGCGTCTCCTGAGCTGCGGCTCGGGGCCCGCGGGGCCCCCGGGGCCCCC
>NW_013541478.1:16256-27013 GCF_000499545.2 Eimeria tenella
CCCAGCAAACCCTCCTAAACCCCAGCAAACCCTCCTAAACCCCAACAAACCCTCCTAAACCCCAACAAACCCTCCTAAACCCCAGCAAACCCTCCTAAACCCCAGCAAACCCTCCTAAACCCCAGCAAACCCTCCTAAACCCCAGCAAACCCTCCTAAACCCCAGCAAACCCTCCTAAACCCCAGCAAACCCTCCTAAACCCCAGCAAACCCTCCTAAACCCCAGCAAACCCTCCTAAACCCCAGCAAACCCTCCTAAACCCCAACAAACCCTCCTAAACCCCAACAAACCCTCCTAAAGCCCAGTAAACCCCAACAAACCCTCCTAAACCCCAATAAACGCCAATGAACGCCAATAAACGCCAATAAACGCCAAAAACTTCCCTAAACCCTCCTAAACCCCAACAAACCCTCCTAAACCCCAATAAACGCAAATAAACGCCGATAAACCTCCCAAACCCCTCGAAAGGCCGAAAGCCCCCTAAACGGAAACCCGCGCGGGTTTGCGCGCAGCGGAAGACTTCGCGACGCTGGGGTCGGAACTGGCGCACCTCTGGTTCCCCTTCGCCTTCTACCTGCCCTTCGTGAAAGCCACTTTGCAGGTTTTCAAAATTCCAATTGTGGCGGTGGCGCTGATAATTTGCGTGTTCGGCACGGGGCTGATGTTTCTGGACAGCCTCTCGCCGTCGAGGACCAAACTCACGCTGCCTCTCCACCTCCTCGTCGTGCCCCTTTCCTCCCTTCCCTTCCTGCTGCTGCACATCACCTACCCCACCATTGTCCCCGTCGAGGAGACGTGGGTTTGCTGCTGCTGCTGCTGCTGCTGCTGCTGCTGGTTTGGTTGTGGCGCTGCTGCTGGTTGTGGCGCTGCTGCTGCTCGCGTTTTCTTGTTGCTCCGCTTTCTCTTCCTTTCCTGCGGCTTCATATTACTTGTCCCACGATTGTGCCGGTCGGGGAGACGTGAGCCTGCTGCTGCTGCTGCTGCTGGTAGCTTCGTGCTGCTGCTGCTGCTGGTAGTTTCGTGCTGCTGCTGCTGATGGTTGCGGTGCTGCTGCTGGTGCTAGTTTGGTGCTGCTGCTGCTGATAGTTGCTTTGCTGGTGCTGCTGCTGCTGTTGGCATCTTATTTCACGTCTTACTTTTTGCTGCTTCATATTATTTGTTCTAGAATTGTTGCAGTCGAAAAAACGGGAGATTCTTGCTGCTGCTAGTTGTGCTGCTGCTGCTGCTGCTAGTGGTAGTTGTGCTGCTGGTGATGGTAGTTAGAGTTGGGATGATGCTGGTGATGATTCTCATGTTTATTATTATCCCGCTGCTGCTGCTCATTATCTTGCAGCAGCAGCAGCAGCAGCTGCTGCTGCTGCTGCTGCTTGTTATCCTGCTGCTGCTGCTACTGCTGCAACTCTATGGAAGGAAGCAAAATGGTGCAGCGAAGCAAAATGGCGAAAAGAGTCGAAAAATGGTCGAAAAAAGCGGAAAAAGAAGTTTAAACGAAGGAGAAGGAAACAAAAACGAAAAAGGATGAATAAAATGGAATTAAAACGATTTAAAACCGTTAAAAATCATCAAAAAAGGATCAAAAATGATTAAAATGCATGCATTTTACGCAGACTCACTTTCGTCTTCTCCTTCCTCTTCGTCGCCCTCGCCGGCTGGTGCGGCCGATACGCCCAGGAGTTCCAACACAGACTTTTGTTTTGTTCTTGGAAGGTAATTTATTTATTTATTTATTTTAATTAATTATTTATTTATTTAATTGCTTATTCGTTTAGTCAGTTGTTTTTGTTTTTAATTAATGGCTAATTAGCACTTTGCTGCTGTTTAAACGGTTAACTGGTTGTTTAATTAGCTAGTTACTTGCTTTTTGTTCTTGGAAGGTAATTTATTTATTCATTCATTTATTTATTTACTTATTTACTTATTTTAATTAATTAATTAATTAATTGTTTATTTATTCATTTATTTAATTGTAATTGTTGTTTAATTATTAGTTAATTGCGTTTTTATTGCTGTTTAGTTGGTTAAATAGGTATTTAATTAGCAAGTTAATTTCCTAAGTCATTAATTACTTTTTAGACTTTTGTTCCTTTCTTAAAAGAAATTATTTATTATTTATTTATTTATTTATTTGTCTGTTTACTTATTCAGTAGTTTGCTTTTAATCAAATAAATAAATAAATAAAATAAATAAATAAATAAATATATAAATAAAGAATAATAAATAAATAATAAATAATAAATAAATATTTGTTTCAAAATTTGTTTTTTCAGCAAACAACAACAATGCTGCAAAATCTGCACAAGAAAATAGAAAGCCAAAAAGAGGCGAAAAAATCTTCGACTGCAATTGAAGAACTTATTTTCCAAGTCAAAGAGGTAAACCCTAAACCCTAAACCCTAAACCCTAAACGCTAAACTCTAAGCTTTAAACCCCCAACTGAAAGGCCTCTTTTCTAAACCCTAAACCCTAGCGCTGGAGCCTCAGACCGAAGCCCTGAAACCCCCAACACTCTAAACCCTAAACCCTCTAAACCCTAAACCCTCTAAACCCTAAACCCTCTAAACCCCAAACCTCTACACCCTAAACCTCTAAACCCTAAACCGTCTAAAACCTAAACAATCTAACCCTAAACCTCTAAACCCTCTAAACCTTAAATCCTCTAAACCCTGTAAGCCCTAAACCCTAAACCCTAGTTGGGGGTTTATTTTTGCATCTCCAGCCCCCGGATCTTCCGCATCCGCTCCCACTGCCGCCAAACAAAGAACCAAATCCTATTTATTTAATTTACCATTTATTTATTTATTTATTTATTTATTTATTTATTTATTTATTTATTTATTTATTTATTTATTTCAGTGCAACAACATTGTGCGGATGGCGCGGCTGCGGGGCCCGCGGGCGGACGTGACGGACGACTTGTACCAAATAGAGCAATTGTTGGACAAGTAATTTTATTTTATTTTATTTTTTATTTTATTTTTTATTTTTTGGACTTTTTTGAAGAGTTTTGCTTCTTTTTTCAACCCCAATTCAACCCCACTGCTCTCCTCTTCTCCACTTTTCTTTATATCTCTTTTTTTCGTTTTTTCCTTTTTTTCCGTTTTTGGCACTTTTGCACTTTCCAGTCTTCGAAAAAGTATTTAATTCTTTTATTATTTATTTACTTTCTCAATTTTATCATTTATTTGTTTACTCATTTTTTTATCGTTAGTATTTATTCATTATTTAATATACTTATTTATTTAATTTATTTATTTATTTATTTATTTTTGTTTATTTATTTATTTTTTATTATTTTCAGGATTTTGGAGATGCTGACGACTTCGGGCAATTTGTACTCCGTGAGATTCACAGATGCGGCGAAACAAGATGTGAGAAATTAAATTAATTTAATTAATTAAATTTAATTAATTAGTTAATTAATTTAATTCGAGTTAATCAATTTAATTTAATTCAATTAAATCTATTTAAATAATTTAATTTAATCAACTCAATTTAAATCGGTTAGTTTAATTGAATTAATCAAATCAGCTTAGTTCAATTAAATATATAGATAAATAGAATGATGAATAAATGAATATTGAGTAAAGGAACAAATGTGAAACAATAGATTAAACCAATAAAATGATTAATTAATTAATTAATTAATTAATTGATTATTTCAAACACAAAACTCCAATTTGGTGTTTAATTGTTTGAATTAAACTTGTTTAATGCAGGAAGTGCAGCGGCAGTTTATTGAACTTTACAATTCTCCGGAAAAACTCCAAAAAGATTCGGCAGAAAAGAAATACAGAAGCAGCAGCAAATCGGTGCTGCGGCAGTACACAGCAAGACACCCAGAAGCAGCAGCAGCAGCAGCAGCAGCAGCAGCAGCAGCAGCAAAACGCACCGAGACTTCCGCCTTCGGCAGCGCCCGCTCTGTTTCCGGGCCTGTTGTTGGCAAGTCTATTCTATTTATTTATTTTTAATTAATTAATTAATTTATTTATTTATTTATTTGTTTTATTTGTTTTGCTTATTTATTTGTTTGCTTAAAAGTCTCAGTTGCTGCAGCATTGCTGCATCAAACAAACCCCAACGAATGAGTTAATCAAATTAACTCAAACTAAATAAATAAATAAACAACCAACCAAACAAACAAGTAAATAAATAAATAAATAATAGCATCTTGATTCATTTTATTTGTTTTGTTTACTTATTTGTTGTTCAAAAGTCTCAGTCGCTGCAGCATTGCTGCACCTCGTCGCAAATGCATCAAGCAAACCCCAGCGAACGACGTGATCAAATTAAACAAAATAACAAATAAATAACAAAAAACAAACAAAAAACAAAAATATATTCATTTATTTATTTATTTGTCTATTTATGTGCTGATTCAGGATTGGAGCTGAACCCGCAGACGCTGCCGACCGCGGCCTTGGAGCCTCTGAGCAGCAGCAGCAGCAGCAGCAGCAGCAGCAGCAGCCTGCAGCTGCTGCTGCCGGCGCCGCAGCAAACTGCAAAGCTGGCGGCCTTTCTGGGAGTGGACTGGGCCTTCGATGTGCTCAAAGCTGCGGAAGAGTCCGAAGAAATACTTTTGGAAGTTGGGTTTTGTTTGTTGGCGCCGCTGTGTGTGGGGTGGGGGTGTACAGACACCGCGCTGGCGGCCTTTTTGAACGCCATTCAAATTCAGTATTTGAAAAACCCTTATCACAACAAAACGCATGCAGCAACTGTGGCGCACTTGGCCCACTGCCTCGTCAACATGCTCGACCTCCAGCCCTCGTGAGGCGCCTTTTCTCTGCATGCAACTTGCATGCGGCCTGCATGCAGCTTGCATGCAGCTTGCATGCAGCTTGCATGCAGCTTGCATGCGTTTTGCTTTTTGTTGCGCGTTTTCGCACTTTTCGGGCGCTTTTAGGCAGTTTTCAGGCGTCCTTGGTGTATTTCTAATGCACTTTTAAGGCATGTCTACTGCAGTATTTAGTGCGCTTTTATTGCATATTTATTGGAGTGTTTAATGCGCTTTTATTGCATATTTGTTGCAACATTTAATGCGCTTTTATTGCATACTTATTGGAGTATTTAATGCGCTTTTAAGGCATATTTATTGTAACATTTAGTGCGCTTTTATTGCATACTTATTGCAGTATTTAATGCACTTTTAAGGCATGTTTATTGTAATATTTAATGCACTTTTAAAACGTTTTTATTGTAATATTTAATGCACTTTTAAGGCACTTTTAATGCATATTTATTGCATATTTATTGGATTATTTACTGCATATTTATTGCATATTTATTGCATATTTATTACAATATTTACTGTGATATTTATTGCACATTTGTTGCATATTTGTTGCATTTTGAATGCCAATTAAATTTAAATTAAATATAAATTAAATGCAAATTAAGTATGAAGTAAATGCCAATTAAATGTAGGTCAAATGCCGATTAAATTTAAATTAAATATAAGTTAAATATAAATTAAATGTAAATTAAGTATAAATTAAATGCAAACTTGTTGGATATTGAAAGGCGAAGGAAATAAATAAATACATTTAAAGAAAAACAAAAAAGAAAACTTTTTTGTTTTAAAATGAACTTTTTAAAAAGACCAAATCTAATTGTTGCAGCTTTTGCTGAATCTGAAATTAAAGGAAATGAACAAATTAAATGAATTACATGAATATTAAAAATAGAATAAATAATAATAATAATTATAATAAATAATTATAATATATAATAATATATAGGAATAAAGAACAAATTAAAATGAAATAAAAATTGTTAAAGAGTTAAAAAGAATTTAAAAAAGACTAAAAAAGAATTAAAATATATTTTCAATGTAATTTAAACATAATTTAAATGTAATTTAAATATAATTTAAATATAATTTAAATATAATTTAAGTATTCTTTTTTGTTCAGAACGAATTTAATTGATAAGTAAGGCCACAGCTAATATGTAAAATAAGAGTAACAAAATAAATAAAATAAATATTCAAAAAGTTAAAAGGAATAATAAATAAAAACAAACATTAATTAACAATAATAAACACTATTTAAAACAAAATAAACCATTTAATTGCAATTAAAATAGTATTTAAATGCAATTAAAAAGAAATTAAAATGTTTTTTTTCAGAATGAATTCAGTGAATAAATATGAATAAAATGAATATTCAAAAAGTAAAAAGATCAAGAATGAGTAATAAATAACAATGAACAATAATGAGCACTAATTAAAACAAAACAAACCATTTAACTGCAACTAAAATGGCATTTAAATTTAATTTAAATTCAATTTAAATTCAATTAAAGTGTTTTTTTTTTCAGAATGAATTCCATTGATAGAGCCACTTTAACTGTTGCAGCTCTTTGCCACGACGTGGGACATCCCGGAAGAAACAACCAGTTCTTCGTCAACTCCTACGACCCCCTCGTCAGCTAGGGTTTAGGGTTTAGGGTTTAGGGTTTAGGGTTTGGGGTTTAGGGTTCAGGGTTTGGGGTTTAGGGTTTAGGGTTTGGGGTTTAGGGTTTGGGGTTTAGGGTTTAGGGTTTGGGGTTTAGGGTTTAGGGTTTGGGGTTTAGGGTTTGGGGTTTAGGGTTTAGGGTTTGGGGTTTAGGGTTTAGGGTTTGGGGTTTAGGGTTTGGGGTTTAGGGTTTGGGGTTTAGGGTTTAGGGTTTATCAGGGTTTGAGATTTAGATATCATTAGGGTTTATTAGGGCTTGGGGTTATTAGGCTTTAGGATTTATTAGGGTTTAGGGTTTAGGGTTTAGGGTTTGTGTTTCAATCGCCCCTTCTCCGTGCCCAGAAAGACCCTTTTTTTCTTTTTTGAATTATTTGAATTAATTTAAATCACTTTTAATTAATTTTAACGGATTTAAACGAAACAAAACAAAATAAAATGAAATAAAGTGAAATAAAATGAAATAAATTAAATAAATAAATAAATTGGATTAATTGTTTGCTGCAGGCTGTGATTTACAACGACCAGGCGGTTTTGGAAAACTTTCATTCTTGTTTGACTTTTCGAACTTTGGAAAATAAAGAATGCAACATCTTCGCCAACTTGGAAGACGCAGTCCGCAGCTTTTATGATTTATTCATTTATTATTTGTTTAATTATTTAATTTATTTATTTGTTTGTTTATTCGTTTATTTAATTTATTTATTTATTTATTTATTTATTTATTTATTTTTTATTTATTTATTTACGCATTTATTTATCTGCTTATTTGTTTGTTTATTTATTATTATTTCTTTATTTAATCGTTCAATTTATTTATTTGTTTGTTTATTTGTTTTGTTTGTTTTTTATTTATTTTGGTGGGTTTGGATGCATCTGTTTTTTGCGCATTTGTTTGCCTTTTTATTCTGCTGGCGTTTGGTGTGCAAACAAATGAACAAACAAATCATTTTAATTAATTAATTAATCAAATAAATAAATAAATTAATTAATTAATTAACTAATTAGTCAAAATGATTTAAAGGATAAATGGAAAGAGGGCTGAGAAGGGAGGGAAATGGAGGGAAAGAAAAAGTGCAATTTGGGGTGTACGTACAGCTGCGGGGTGTCTGGACAGCTTGCATGCGGGGATTTCTTTTTTATTTTTGAATTTGAATTTAATTTCTTTTCTTTTGAATTTAATTGTTCAATTTAAACAATTAATTTGTTTCCTTTTATTTTTTATTTTACTTTTCAGGATTTCCGATTTGTTCGACAAAATATAATTGCCTGCATTCTTGCCACGGACATGAAACAGCACTTCGAGAGCATTTCGCGTTTTAGAGTAATTCAATCTAATTAATTTTTAATTCTTTTTAATTAATTAATTATAAACAAATCATTTAATCGCCAATTAAATAAATTGAAAGCAATCAATTTAATTGCCAATTGAATTAACTAATTAGCAATTTAATCCCTAATTTACCATTCAACTGACTTAAAATCAATCAAGTAATTAATTTGAATTAATTAATTCCTTTCTTCTAACATTTGAATTAATTTATTAATTGTTTTTTAAATTGATTTTTGGATTAAACTGGCAAATTAATTGGATGACTTTTTATGTTTTTTTCTATTTTTATTTTGTCATTCTTTTTCCAATGAGCGACTTTGCGAGCTTTAAAATCCATTATGACAATTACTTTGTTTATTCATCAAATTAATTAACTAATTGACTAATTAATGAATTAATTTTTTATTTAATTAATTTATTAATTAAATAACTAATTAATTAATTAATTTAAAATGCATTTATTTGTCTTTTTGTTTTATTTTTCAGGTCCGGCGAAACTCTCCGGAGTTTAGCTACACGCGAAATGCAGAAGACAAATGGTAATTTCAAATTCAATTATTTTATTATTTTTTTTGTTTATTTATTTTATTTATTTGTTCAATTATTTCAGTTATTCATTTCATACATTTTATTCATTTGTTCTGTTTATTTCAGTTATTTATTTTATTTAGCACATTTATTCCATTTGTTTTATTTCATTATTTAATTTAATTCGTTTATTTTATTTGATTTATTTATCTTATTTAACCTATTTGTTTTGCTTATTTTATTTCTTTTATTTTATTTATTTTGTTATTCGATTTGTTTTATCTGCTCCTGATTTACTGAATTATTTCTCTTTAGTTTTATTTATTTTTACATATTTTGTTTCTTTTATTTATATTTATTGGGTCTTGTTTAAAATGTTTTTTATTTTTTATTTAGCAAATCAAACTTGAATTCAATTCAAATTCAAATTCGATTTTAATTCCACTTTAATTTTAATGCGAATTTTATTTAAATTGAATTTAAACTTAAATTTCATTTAAATTCAATTTTAATTTAAATTCAAATCTAATTAAAATTAAATTTGAATTCAAATTAAATTTAGTTTGAATTCAACTCTAGTGTAAATTCAAATAAAACAAAGATGCAAGTTTAATTTAAGTTAAAATTGAATGAAAATTGAATTTAATTTAAATTCAAATAAAACCAAAATTGAATTGAATTTAAATTCAAATTAAATTAAACTTGAATTGAATTTAAATTCAAATTTAATTTTCAAATTTATTTTTTTGTTTAGGTTAGTTGCGAAGATGTGCATCAAAGTTGCCGACGTGGGACATGTAAGTTTATTTTAAAAATAAAACTAAAATTAAAATTATTTTAAACAGATAAATATACTTTTAAGAGGATTAAAATGATTTTAAAATGATTTTAAAGTGATTAAAATGAATTTAAAATTTTAAAATGGCTTTAAAATGCTTAAAATGATTATAAAAGGATTAAAATGATTTTGAAAAGGTTAAATGATTTTAAAATATCAAGAAAGATGAAAACAATGACAAAAGGATAATAACAAAAGACAAAAAGAATTTTTAAAAATTGAAATAAAAATTACGAAAAAGAAAAAACGAAAAAGGAATGAGAAAGTGTTTTATGGGAATCAAGAAACTTCTTTGTCTTTTCTTTTGATTTTTCAAAAACCACAGAAGTCCATTTTTGTATTTTGGATCTTTTGAAAACCAAAAAGTTTATTTTTTATTTTGAACTTTAAAAAACTAAAATGTTTATTTTTGCTTTCTTTTTGGTCCTTTAAGAACCAAAAAGTTTATTTTGTTTTATTTCTTCTGCTCTTTCGAAAAATGGAAATTTTTATTTTTTAAATTCTGTTTCCAATTTCTTTAATCTTTTTTAATTTGTTTTCAACCTCTTCCCAATTTCTGTTTTTAATTTTAATTTCTTTTTAATTTCCTTTTAATTATTTAATTTCTTTTTAATCTCTTTAATTATTTGATTTCTTTTAATTATTTAATTTCCTTTTAACTATTTAATTTCTTTTTAATTATTTAGTTTCTCTTTAAGTATTTAATTGCAGGCGAGCGTGCCGTGGCCTCAGCACTTCCAGTGGTCTTGCAGAGTTGTGGAGGAGTTTTACCAGCAAGGAACCGAAGAGCTGGAGCGGGTGGGTGGAAAGTGGTGAATAATTGGGTTTTTTTGGATTTTTTTTGCAAAAAAAGGGCAATTAGGATTAAATTGTTGAAATAAATGGAAAATAAGAGAAATAAAGCGCGAAATCCCGAAAAAACCAAGTGTTCAGGCCCAAACGCACGCGCGCATGCTCTCATGCGCGCATGCATGCACCCGAGGTGTACGTACACCACAGCCGCATGCATGCACCCCGCACAGCTCAGGTGTACGTACACCCCAACTGCGCAGGGCCTTCCAGTGTCGCCTCTTTGCGATCCCGAAAAACATTCGGACATGGCCAAAAGTCAAAATGGATTTCTCGAATTTGTTGTCAAACCTCTTCTCAAGGAAATCGAAGAAATCGAACCTTTCGCTTTCGTCAGGCCAGTCACACGCAGCAGCAGCAGCAGCAGCAGCAGCAGCAGCAGCAGCAGCAGAGCAGCAGCAGCAGCAGAGCAGCAGGGACTTATTGTGTGTTGCTCAGCTCCTGTTTGTCCTTTTTTGTTCAAATTGATTTATTTTAATTAATTAATTGATTAATGAGTTTATTTATTTATTTATTTATTCATTATTTTAATTTTCTTTTTCAGGGATACAGTGTTGAAGAACCTGGAGTACAACAGCTCCCGGTGGCAGCAGCTGCAGCAGCAAAAAGTCACAATTGAACTAAGCAGCAGCAGCAGCAGCAACGCAAAGAAGACAAGCACTTCAACAACATCAGCAGTTCGAAAGATAGCAGGTTTAAAAATGGCCCCTCAAAGCCATTCAGGGGCCCCCAGGGGGCCCCCGGGGGCCCCCCCGGGGG
>NW_013541478.1:27113-32738 GCF_000499545.2 Eimeria tenella
GCTGCTGCTGCTGCTGCTGCTGCTGCCGCTGCTGCTGCTGCTGAGAATAATGGGCAGCCTGCAGCAGAGCCAGCAGCAGCAGCAGCAGCAACGCTGCCAGGCGCAGCAGGTGAGGATTTGGAAGCAAATAAATTCTTTTTTTATTTTGCATTTTTTGCCATTTTTAATTTTAATTTGTTTTTTAACATTTTCATTTTGTTCCTTCTTCTTTATTTATTTCTTCTTTATTTACCGTTTATTCTTTTATTCATTTATTTGCTTTTTCTTCTTTTAGTAATCATTTATTCATTATTCTTTTATTTATTATTTGTTCTTTTATTTTCTTTTATTTTTTATTTATTCCTTTGTTTATTCTTAATTATTAATTCTTTTATTTTTTATTTATTCTTTATTATCATTTACCGTTTCATTTCTTCATTTTGTTTATTTTTAAGATTTCCTTTTCACTTCTTTTTATTTAATTCAATTGAATTGATTTAATTCAAATTAATTCAATTAATTTAATTTAATTAATTTAATTCAATTAATTTAATCAATTTAATTTAATTAATTTAATTTTTAATTTTATTTTTGCATGCACGCATGCAGCCCCACCGGATTCGCCGCAGAGCATCGAGTTGACTTCTCCAGGGGGAAGGTGGGCGTGGGAGAAATGGAAAAGAAAATCTTTTTTAATTTATTTTTAATTCCTTTTAATTCTCTTTAATTCTTTTTTAATCCTTTTTAAGTCTTTTAATTCTATTTCTGTTTTTTCCCCTTGCAAGTTTGCTGCAGTTGCATTTAAACCACTCGAAAAAACCCCAAAATGGCGCCGCTAGGGTTTAGGGTTTAGGGTTTGGGGTTCAGGCTTTGGGGCTGCATGCGTTTGCTGCTTTTGTTTTCTTTCTGTTTTCCGCAGCCGCAGAAAAGTTCGAATTTCAACTTTGAGTTTTTTAGAGTCTTCTTCGCGTCCGCCGGACCTCTAAACCCTAAACCCTAAACCCTAAACCCTGAATTTGAGGGGAGTGCCCAACCAAAGGACCTGTATTTATTATTATTTGTTTGTTTATTTATAATTTATGATTTATTCATTTGTGTTTATTTAGATTTGCTTGTTTATTTGTTGATTAATTCGCAAATCAAAGTTTTGGTTGGAGTGCAGATCAGCTGCAGCTGAGCACTTGGGTAACTTGCTGCAGCAGCAACTATGCTGCTGCTGCTCTCTAGCTCTTGCTGCAGCAGCTGCGACAACGCAGTTAGCTGCTGCAGCAAATCGGCAGCGATTGTCTGCGGCTGCTGCTGCTGCTGCTCACGCTGCAGCTGTTGCTGCAGCTGCTGCGGCTGCTGCTTCTCACGCTGCTGCTGTTGCTGCGGCTGCTGCTGCAGCTGTTGCTGCAGTTGCTGCAGGTGCTGCTGCTGCTGTTTGGGTCCTGCTGCTTTGAGGTCGTGGATGATCTGCGGAGAAGTGAAAAGTCCTTTTATTGCTTTTAATTAAATTGTTTCTTTCAAAAAACAATTAAATTAAAAGTTTCAATTCTTTAACCCCATCAAAACGAAAGCCACAGAAAGCTCTGCGCTACGCAAACAAAGTCTTTATAACATAGAATTTTTCGCAGATTTTTATAAATAAAAATAATTAATTAATTACTTTTATTTATTTGTTTATTTTATTTTATTTATTTATTTTATTCTCTCAGCAGTTACCTGCAGGTCGTGGGCCACCACGGCGACGGGCGGCGGCGTTTCTGCAAATAAAAAAAAGAATTAAAAATAAAAAATGAATTAAAATAAATTTTAAATTCATTTTAAATTAATTTTAATTTAAATTCAATGTTAGAAATATTGAATAAAAACAATTTGAAGTTGATTTGAAACTCAAAATAATAAATCATTTAAATTTGTTTTTCTTTTTATTTAAATTAAATTCATTTTTAAATCCAAAATCGCCACAAACGGATACGCTTTTACTTCTCAAATAAATAAATAAACAAATTGATTAACAATAAACAGATAATTGAATAAATCATAAATAACAATTAAACAAACAAATTAAATAATTAATTAAATAATAAATAAATTAAAAATATCTAAATTGGCAATTAATTGTTCTTTTGGACTTCAAATTATTTTCAAAAAGACCCACCCAAGGAAACAGTCTCCATCAGCTGCTGCAGCGCAGCGGCGGTCTCTTCATCTGAAAATAAACAAAGAAATAGAAATAAAATAAAATTTAATCAAAACAAATAAATAAATAATAGTAATGCCACGGAAAGAAGAGCTCGAAAAAAGCAAGAAAATGGTATTGATAATTTTAAAAATTATAATAAGAAGTTTTTAACCCGAAAACCATTTCGCAAAGTGCTGAAATGTAAAAACAAAATTACAAAAGGAGAAAAAAAGAGAAATGATTTTAATTGCAAAAATAATAAATCAAATTGAATTGACGATTTATTTAAAGTTGTATTTTGTTTTCCAACTGCAATTGGGATGATGAACCAAAACGAGAAGAGCAAAATCATGAATTTATTCGTTTGTTTTTTATTTGATTAATTGTTCATTTGTTTAATTGTTTATTTGTTCATTTATTTGTTTGTTTGTTTGTTTATCTGGTTATTTAATTGTTTACTTATTTATTAATTTATTTGTTAATTTATTAATTTATTTATTTAATAATTCAAAATTCAAATTGTTCAAAAAACGGTGAAGTCCTCACCCTCTTCAACTACAATTCCGTAGGGGCTGACGCAGGCGGCAGTCAAGACCACCAAGTCAATTGCTGGGGAAGAAACAAAACAAATAAACGAAATAAAACCAATAAAACTAGAAATTAAAACAAAAAATAGTAATAATAAATAATAAATGATGAACAAATAAAATAATTCAACAAAAAACCCCAAAACAAATTCGAAGGGCAGCAGCAGAAGATCAGCGGTGCTTCTGCAGTGTACGTACACCTGAACTGGCGCGCGCACGTCAAGAAATGAAAAAGAAGAAAAGGAACTTCAATGCATTTTAAGAATTTGAACCTTTCTACCTATTTATTTTTTCAATTTCATTTATATTTACGTTTATATTCTCGTTTATATCCCTTTTTTTTCTACTTTTAGGTGTACATACACCGCAGCGCCTCACGTCGGTCTTTGACGGCGTCAGCCTCGCATGCGTCGCCATTCAAAAACGACTTAAATTCTTTTTCATTTTCTTTTCTTTTCAATTCAATTATTTCTTTTTCTTTCTCTCTTTCCTTCAAACTAGATCCAAAGTCGCCAACCAGCAAAATGCGTTTGCTGCGCTGCCTGCAGCGACCCCAAGAAACGAAAAATACAGTAAAATATAATTATTAAGTAATAAATAAATAATTAATTAGTTATTAAAAATTAATTAATTAATTAGTTAATTTTGCCGACTAATTAATTAATTAAGCTAATTATTAAAGAAGCCACAGGGGAAGCAAAGTGAGAATTCATCTGCAGTGTACATACACTGGATACACACGTCGCACAAATGCAAATAAAAAAATAGAAAAATATATAAATGCATTTACTTTTAATTAATTGCATTATTGAACAAACATCAGCACACCACATTTGCATTTATTTGACAAAATTAGATTTAATTAAACATATTAAGACCCATTTGAAGAAGGCCTTGGCTGTACATACACCCGCATGCAACGCATGCATGCATGCATGCATGCATGCATGCGTTGCATGCGGGTGTATGCACAGCCAAAAAACCCCGCCTGTATATAAACGCATGCAATTAAATGCAGCATTTTTGCAAAGAGCAAATGGCACTCTTTGCCGCCGAATTGTTTGAAATAAAACGCTAAAACATCATTTTAAAATTAAAATTGAATTAAATTAATATTAAATTAAAATTAAATTAAAATTAAAAATTAAAAAGCACCACAACGCGTCGGCCCTCAGGGCCTCCAAAGCAATTTTCTCTCCTTTAAAACTTTCTTTCCTTTCTGCCCCCAGGCCCCCACTTGCACCGCTGCTGCTGCTGCTGCTGCTGCCGCTGCTGCTGCTGCTGCTGCTTTTTGGCGCAGCGCAGCGCTGCAGCAGCCCCTCTGTGTGTCTCCTCAGGAAGTTCTTCAAAAGATCTTTATCCACCAAAATTTCAAAAGTGGAAGGCAGCAAAGATGCTAGAAGCGGAGACCGCTTTGCTGCTGCTGCTCTTGCTTCTGCTGCTGCTGCTCCTCCAGGTGCTGCTGCTGCTGCAGGTGCTGCTGCTGCTGGTGCTGCTGCTGTTACCGGTGGTGCTGCTGCAGTTGTTCCCCGTGCTGCTTCTGCTGCTGCTGCAGCCGCTGCACCAGCAGCAGCTGCTGCTGCTGCTGCTGGCGGCACTGCTGCTGCTGCTGCTGCTGCTGCAGATTCGACGGGGTGTCTGTACACCGTATATTGAACCCTGTTTCGGATAGCGGCTTTGGGTGTATCTGCAGGTTTTGGTTTTTTGTCATTAAGACTTTTAACTTCAAAACTTTTGATTTCAACAAAACTTTTAATTTCCTTTTTTTCTTTTTTGTCTTCAAACAATTTTTTCAAAATGGAAAAGTGGTCTGCAGAACAAAGCCGAATGTGCAGAGGCGCAAACTCCCGCCAACAGCAGCCTGCTGCTGCTGCTGCTGCTGGTTCTGCTGCTGCTGCTGCAGGTTCTGCTGCCGCTGCTGCTGCAGGTTCTGCTGCTAATGCTGCTGCAGGTTCTGCTGCTGCTGCTGGCTCTGCTTCTGCTGGTTCTGCTGTTGCTGCTGCTGCTGCAGGTTCCGCTGCTGCTGCTGCTGCTGCTGCTGCTGTTGGGTTGGGATGTCTGTACAGCTGGAAGGGGGAAAGATCAAGGAGGTGGAACTTTCTGTTTCTGAAAAGTTCTTTTTCTTCTTCTCCTTTTAAATTGCAAAACAAAGAAGGAGGCAAAAAGGGAATTAAACAAAAGTGGCACAAGTACCGGCTTCGGCTCGCGCAACCCACCTGACGCCCAACGCACAAAACCACAAATTAGGGTTTAGGGTTTAGGGTTTGGGGTTTGGGGTGCTCCAATCGCCCCGCAGCAGCTGCTGCAGCACTAGCGCTTCTAAACCTGGATGCTGCTCCTTACCTGTGATTGCTGCTGCTACCTCTGCTGCTGCTGCTGCTGTTGCTGTTGCTGCTGCTGCTGCTGCTGCTGCTTACTTCTGTGCACTCGTCGAGGACTAGCTCTAGAAGGTCTTTGCCTTGTGAGCAGTTCGAAGGGGTTTCTTCATTTCCCAAAGAAAGACGAGACATAACAGACGCCAAGTCCTGCTGCTGCTGCTGCTGCTGGTCATTGCGTTTCTTCTTTTTACCTTTTCTGGACGCCTGCGCTGCTGCTGCTGCTGCTGCTGCGTCTGTGGGCACTGGCAGCAGTGGGGGGCTGGTGAGGCGCCCCAGGCCCCACAGCTCTCCAGACTCTTCATAGAACTCCCTGGCTTTGCATGCGCTGGGGCTTTCTTGAAGCCCGGGGGGCCCCCCGGGGGGCCCCCCGCGGGGCAGCAGGCCGCGGGGGCCCCGGAACTCACGGTGGCCCCCGAAGTCCGTCAAAGAAGAAGCCTTGCTGCCCTTGGCCGCGTTGTACAGCAGCGCGAACCACTGGTCACCCCGGTGGACCAGTGGCAGCAGACCAGCGGAG